>NC_084960.1:4068613-4118613 GCF_949316205.1 Platichthys flesus
CCAACAGTGTCACCTCACTTCCGCTCACTCTCTCTCTCTCCCTCCCTCTCTCTCTAAGCCTCACACTCAGTCCACCTCTCCTACACCAAAGAGCTGCTTGTGAATATTTAATGGTGCTATTGTGCGACTGTGTGTGTGCAAGAGTGAATAGGGAGCATTGGCTGGGAGTCGGCACCGTCTGAAAGAAAAGGCCCAGTCTGCCTCGGAGCACCGGGGGACAGCGACGGCCGACAGCAGGGCCGCAGGGGAGGAGGCACCAGGGAGGG
Source organism: Platichthys flesus (assembly GCF_949316205.1). NCBI lineage: Eukaryota > Metazoa > Chordata > Actinopteri > Pleuronectiformes > Pleuronectidae > Platichthys > Platichthys flesus. The sequence goes on from NC_084960.1 coordinate 4,068,880, forward strand.
GTCGTAGGTAACTGCATCCCCCCCCCCCACCGGCTGTACTGCTGAGGAGGCGTCACAGTGTGCAGGATGCTGTTATAGACAATAGCAGTGCACATTTAATGAGCTCTTTATTTTAAGGCCTTTTAGTTTAATCCCTACTTATTATTAAAATTACTTATATTTAATTCATTGCATTTTAAATAGTTGTGGGAATAGATGCAGTGCATTTACTCAAGTACTCATGTCTTCAGTAGACTTCTGAGGTTGGTGTACTGGTACTTTAGTCCTTTTTTCTAATACACCTCATACTTTTACCTCTTTACATTTCACAGGGAAATATTATGTAATTTACATTTATTTGTCAATTAAAGTTACTATTTTAGTTTGCACTCTCATCAATTAAACAAAAGATAAATACATTATGAGGTGTTATTATAGGCCATGATAACACCAAGTTCATACAGGGGGAAATACCCAAGCTTAACCCAGCAGAATAAAAAGATTTAAAACTAGAACACACTGTCCCTCCAGCCAGGCCCTGACAGTTAAGTTCAATCAAGTTGCACTAAATCAAATGTCAACATGTCTATTTATGTTAAATGATTGAATTTGAAGATTTGAGTAAATACAGGCAAAGACAAAAAGGTGGTTAAGCTTTATTTAAATCAAAATGTAACCCAGGTGAGCTGCAGTAGACATTAACTGATGTTATAAAAAGATGATAATAAAAAGCAAACACAAACAATTATTTAATGTTTTAGGGACTTTATTGTCTTTCCCGTTTTCTCTCAGAATCATTGACGCATCTTCCTTTTATCTTAAAAGGTAAAATAAACCTGTTTCTGTCCACAACTCAAATCTTGTCAGTCTCTCCCGGTTTTGTTGGTTATCATATACAAAATAAGAACGGTGGGTGTTTCCTTTGCGGTGTATCTACTGTACAGTACTTTGTTTTCATTTTAACTCCTCCTGCTCCGTCTCTCCTTGCTCCAGTCAGGGGCTTGTTTTACTTCTTCACGATCTGGATGACGTCCTCGTGCTCCATGATGTGCGTCAGGCCGACCCTCTGCGGGCTGTACTTGGTGCTGGTTCCCTGGAGAACGAGAACACAGAAGGGTTCACATCCAGACACAGAAGCAGTTTTCTTTAATTCAATTTGGTGCATAATTTATTTTTTGTGTGTGTTGTGCACCACTGCAGCTCTACTGCCACCATCAGATCTCCAGCTGTCACTGTACGATGCAACACCTCTCATTTGTAACGTCCCAGCTCTGTCTTTGTTTATTTTAATGTACAGTTTGTTTGAGTAGTGAGAGGAGGTAACTGAAAAAGGTTTCAGATCCATACCATTAAAAAACCTGAACTTACCCAGACAAGTGCATATTTGAACTGGCCGACTAAGGTTCTGTGGATTCGATGGCACTGCAGGGAGAAAGTAGAAAAGACATATTCATCATCAGTTATATAAACTCTTCACGTGTAAACTTAAGGCAGAGTTATAATGAATATACACGAGTGTGTGAACAATATGCATTTTTACGTACCACATGTTCTACACTGGCTGCTCTTCTCATGATGATGGCATCGCCGAAGTCCGGGCGCTCTAATGGAAAAATTAAGAATTTATTTTATAAATAATGTATTCATTTAAATGTGAGCTGATCGGTAAAAGAGGACAGATATAAGTTTACCTCCTCTTTTCTTTGTATAAATGCAAATCAGAGCCAAATATTCCCACAGCGTCTCCAACAGGTAATCCAGGTTCAACTTCATCCCACAGCTGATGAGGGGGAGAGCCATTAAAGTCACATAAACATACAAACAGATAGTAAGGTGACACGTTTCCACACAAGACGCTGAGATCCACACACCTGATGACAACACTGTTAGGTCTGCGAGCCAGGCGGTCCACCTCCTCGATGGAGATCTGATCCACCTTATTGTACACCTAAAATCACACAAACTATATGAGGGAGGGACAAACTCTAAACAAACACAGGCAGAGAGAGACGTTTGTTTTACTTCTGTGTACAATGTGAGCTGCTGAAGTTAGAAAATCATCTTTGAACTAATCAAATCCTTTTCAAACCATTTTAAATGAGATAAATTGACGTACATATAGACAAGGCATGTAAACTCTGTTCCCAACGATGACGTCGATGAACTCGTCTGGCGTGCTGTCCTCCCTGAAGAGGACCTCTGCGTTAAAGATTTCTGAGGAGAGGCGGTTATGGAAATCAGCCGGATGCTAATGTGAGTCGTTAATGAGTTAAATCCAAAACGTGAGGATTTTATCCCCTGAACTTCCCCTTGTGAATCCTGGGAACCCAGAGACAGGAGGACAGAAGGCGAGTAAGACACAAAAGAGGGAGGGGGAAATGTTTGTCGATGTCCTTGAAGGATACTGTATTCATGAAGGATGAGCTGGACGAGCTTCTCGGAGCAGTGGGTGAGAGGAACTGTGGAGTTGTAGGAGAGGCCACCACCTTTCTTAGGCTGCAATGAAAGAAATGTTGAAATTAAATCTGACAGCTCAAGTTTTTCTTCCTGGAAATGAAAACGTGATCATACAAGGGTTCTTTGTTTTCAACTGCTGAACTGATTCAGTCCAGGTTTTTGATGTCAGCTTCATTTATATCACTTTAAAACTTCACCATCACTTTACATGGCATAATTTCTTCTAAATCGAATCGACAGATCTCCTCAAAACTAACTGTTGATGATCATGACCTGATTCTGAATGTGTGTGATGAAACCTAGAGAGAGAAAAAAGATGAGAAGAGAAACTGTACCTTGAAATAAATATTTGGCTTTGCCATGTTGAGTCTGATGCCCACTGACTCCAACTCTTTTTCCAGAAGGGATCTAGAAAGAAAAGGGAAATGTGAAGGTGAGAATTTGTAAATGAAAACACAGGAGACCCACACACACCAAAACGAATAACCCTTTCTAACAAATGTGATAACTCACACACCTCTGAACCTCTCCTTTGGTGGCATCCAGCATCATGATGACCACATCTGCTGTCCTGGCGACAGCGATGACCTGCCGACCTCGACCCTTACCTATCGAAAGGTGGAGGGTCAGTTAAACACTGCGGCTCGGCTTGAGGCTCGGTTTACTGTCAGTGCTAAATTAACCCTTACTGCCACAATCGGTATTTCGAGAATGTAGGAATTGTTAACGGGGAGGAATCAAATGAAACTATGACACATAAAACCATAATAATGAATGTTTGTGATTCCCTCAATCAGGTTTCAAACTAAATGCAACAACATGGAAGTATCTCGTACCTTGGGCAGCCCCCTCAATGATTCCTGGCAGATCAAGCAACTGGATGTTGGCCCCTTTGTACTGAAGAGGAACAAATAACAGTGTAAATGTTAGATTAAGTTGTTTTTAATCACAGTTTTTACATAATGTGCACTGATATGAGTGTGTGTGTGTGTGTGTGTGTGTGTTTGTGTGTGTTTACCTCGATGACACCAGGTATGCAGGTGAGGGTAGTGAACTCGTAGGAAGCAGCTTCACTGGCTGTTGATGTCATTAAACTGAGGAAGGTAGACTGGAGGACAGAGGTGTTTTATGATATCATCACAATCTTAAGAGCGTCACAGACTTAGTTAAGCATCGTATTGTGAATCAGTTTCTCTTTGAGCCTGTACGAGGACCCCAGGGAGCCTCATCCCCCTCGTCCTCCCTTTTCTCAACATACCTTTCCCACAGAGGGGAAACCGATGAGAGCCACACGAGCGTCTCCTGATTTCATGACATCGAAGCCCTCTCCTTTGCCCCCTGCCTTCGAGGGCTCCAGAAGCTGAGCTCGGTATTTGGCTAACTTGGCCTTGAGCAAACCCAGATGGTACTCGGTGGCTGGGAGGAAAGAGAGATGAGGGACCAGGTTTACGAGGTTTGATGACTGAAGTTCAATTTCACGAGTCAATTTCGAGCTCGAAATAAAAACAAGGATGGGAGTGAGCTCTGTTAATCATGGTAGTCACTGTCAGGTGGCAATATTATAGTTTATATAAGTATAACAGATTATAATAACAAACACACACACCAGCTAAATGACAGTTCATCCACGATGCAGCTAACACATAGCCACCGGTCTCTTTCTCTCCTCTCACCTTTGTTTTTCTGTGTCCGGGAGATTTCTCTCTCAATTTCGGAGATTTTATCCGTAATCCCCATGATGACGGTCCAGGTGATGCCTCAGCTACACTGTCCGGGGGAGAGGATACACAAAAACACACACAAACGTGTCACTCCACAGTTGTTAGCTTTGTTAGCATCCTGGCTAGCAGGCTAACATGGCTACTAAACAGCTTTAAAGCCGCGATAACCGCAGCGAGTCAGCGCGTGGGAGGCTAAAATTAATATCTGTGTAAAATAAATATAATGTCAAGAGTTTGAAGATGTGTTAAGATGGTTTAATCTTACACTTTGACAGAGGCGACACTCGGCGGCATGCACGGGGGCCGGACGTTAGACACCGGAACAAGTTCCTTGTCGGTAAAAGGTCCGGGTGAAACAAGGAAGTCCGAGGAGACGTTGACCCATCACCGGCTCTGCTCGTCGGGACCCGGACATGTAACAGCGTCGGTGCTGCAGCTCACAGACCCGTGTGTTAAACAAGAGGCAACACGTCCGTGTAGTCTGGTTGTCCGTGTGTGTGTCGGTGCCGCAGCTCAGTCGGTTAGTAGCGAATGCACTGACACCGGGGAGCGAGCATGGCTGAGCCCTCGGGGCCGAGAGGACCCGCAGCCTCCGGCCCGTTCCAAGCCTTCCCGTTCCCGGTGGGCGGCCCGGCACCGGAGGACGGTCCCGGGAAGGAGCCACCGCAGAGCGGGGAGCCGAAGAAGAAGCCGTGTCGGGCCTGCACGGACTTCAAATCGTGGATGAAGACCCAGAAGAGCCAGAGGCCAGCAGCTGCTCAGGTGACATGAGGTCAAGGTGGTGGCAGAGTTTTTAAATTGGAGGATTGTTTGATAGTTTGTTATATGAAATCATTTGTTGTGTTGTCATCGTCTCAGAGATTTGCTGCTTTATTACTTAGTGTGTCTGTGGGACACCTGAAGACCTGGTTCTCAGATCAGCCAACATTTACCTTCACTATTGATTCATCTGCACATTATTCTCTCAGTTATTCGTCTATAAAACTTCGTGACAGCTCAAGCGACGCCTTCATTTTGTCCAAAACACAGATATTTAATTTACCCTCATCTGTGTCAGCTCATCAACGTTGACTAGTCTTTGCAGTTTGTCTCCATCTTTGCCCCAAACATTTTAATATCCTGATGTTAGTTGTCTTCAGTTTTATGTATTTATCTTATTTGGGATCTGACTTCTACATCTAACTGCCCCACACGTCATCCACCACCTACCTACCTTCGTGTGACTGTGTCTCTGAACATCTGTTGTCGTCCTCCAGGGGGTCGGAGCCACCCAGGTCGAGCCACCAGAGGACCCACAGTGTCCACTGGACCGGGAGGAGCTGGGACGTAGCTCCTGGTCCTTCCTGCACACCATGGCGGCGTATTACCCCGAGCGGCCGTCCTCCTCGCAGCAGCAGGAGATGGGACAGTTCATCCACCTTTTCTCCAAGTTCTTCCCCTGTGATGAATGTGCAGAAGACCTCAGAGGAAGGTCAGGTCTTTTCTGTAATATCATTTAGTGTCATTAGGAAACTCTGGCAGGACCATGGTATATTATTATTGTGTGATAATCTGATGCTTGTCATTGTTCAGTTGTGTTAGGTTTCATCAACAATGTCACTATTTCAGTCATTTCTGTCCCTTGTCAAATCTTGTGTTGAGTTATTTCTCCCACCTGAAGGGGGGGCCCAAGTGGAATTCTAACATTGTGGATATAATATAATATATATAAGATATCTTTAATCAATTCTCAATGGACGTGATTTCCTCTCCACAGATTAAAAACCAACATCCCGGACACCACCAGTCGCCACGCCCTCTCTCAGTGGTTCTGTCGTCTCCACAACGGCGTCAACGTCCGGCTGGGGAAGCCCGAGTTCGACTGCTCCCGTGTGGACGAGCGCTGGAAAGACGGCTGGAAAGATGGTTCCTGTGATTGAAGGATTGTGGAGGGAGCGACTGAGAGATGTGAGGCAGAGACAATAACGTCCTCCTGTCAGTGTGGGAACAAGCTCAGGTCTCATGTGGGAACACTTCATGAGAAGAGTGAGGTCAAGATGCTCGTCGTGCTCTGTGGTTAGTTATTATAACTATAAATATAACTTAAACTTTGGACCTGCTGTTAATTCAAGTTAATGAGAAGGGTTAAAAATAAATTCTACATGTGAAACGGAAAAACATGGAGGGACACGTGTTCTCAACCTTTTATCTGTGTCCTCACTTTGTGGTTCTTCCGACTCATGTTTGTGTTTTTGACCAATTTACCTTCTGGATTGTTGTTTTTTTTTCAGATCGCAAATTGAATTCATCAATTACAGATGTTGGTTTCTAGGCTGTTTGCTGTGGTTTGCAATCTTGTTTGATAATCTATGTATTTGATTGATAAGAAATATCTCCTATAAAATTAAAATACCAAATATGTCACAGAAATATATAGATTTATATTTTACATTGTGATGATTACAGATTGTATATTCTTGAACCATGTTGTGTGTGTGTTTTAATTATGATTTGGTGCTGAAATAATTTAATTTTCAAATTCAATATTATGTTGGGTCATTCAGAAATACAGATATGTTGTTGGTCGCATCTTCACAAAAGTGATTGTTCATATCATGTCAGTGTAAATTGTCTTTAAGCCGAAGCTCAAACAGAACGAGCCTTTTTGACGACACCCCATTGGTCACATGTCACGATTATTGCAAATATCCCATGATAAGAAACTTCTTGTAGTGTTTGGCACAGCTACATCATCACATGACTGCTCTTCATGCCATGGCTCATTAATTAGGAATGTTTGAGAATAAGGAGTCAGGCAGGAATTCTTCCCTCCGTATATAGCTTTTCCTCGACAGTCTTCAGGGCCTTTGAGGACAACATTTACTTTACCTTCATAAAAGCTGCAGGGCCGTGTCTGCATGTGACAAATATGAGTCACGCTCGCTTTGTGATTTTCCTGTGGGGAATCTCGAAAAATGCAGTAGAGTTAACACTCTATAACACAAACTATTTTATAGGCAGATTTCCGTATAATTAGGACAGACATGGTGTAACCATAACCTTTAGTCTTTGTTTCTTGCCAGGTCTGGGCCACAAGTAAATCATCCCAATCCCACATGTCAACCAAAGGTGGCCCCAACTTGTTTTGTGGTCTTTGTGCCAAATCCACCGTCTACCACATGGGCCATGTTCCCAGGTTCATCTCCAGATTTTATTTTGCCACCAGAGCACGGTGTGTTTGCTTTTATCTAAGGGACAACTGGGCCAATTGAGGTCCACATCCATTTTGTCTGGACCACATAAAGGCCAGAAGTGACCCATCATTGCCGGAAGTGGCCCACATCCGTATGAAGTGGAAAAAGAGGGTCAGCAGGAATTTAAAGTAAAAGACTCAGTTAACTGATGAATAAACTATGAACAATGAATGCACATTTGTCATATTATATTTATTAAATCATCACTGTTTTGTTGTAATGTTTTGTAATATTGCTCAAGTTCCACGCAGTTGCTCATTGTGTTATTGTTTATACCCCAAATAAAGAGTTAATCATAAAAATAAACACATACAGTCAGCCTGTATAGCGCGGGCACGATCACCCCCCCCCCCCCTTCCCACTCTACTCACCGTGACCGCCGCCGTGCCCGCGCGCCTCCTCTGAGTGCGCGCATGCAGGACCCGTCCCTACAGCAGCAGCCTGCCGCGGAGCCGTGGAGCCGGGAGCGTGGAGCCGCCAGGAGCGCACCGAGAGAGAGCCACAGAAGATGGACGGAGTGGGATCGTTCGGAGCGGGCCGGACCGGGTCCAGCATCGACCCGATCACCTTCGCCAAGCAGCCGCAGACCATCCTCAGAGTGCTGTCATGGGTAGGAGCGCGTTTTTATTTTATTAATTATTATTTGTTGTGGTGCTGCTGTTTGTGTGTTTGTGCGCGCCTCTGTGCGTGTGGAGAACGAGATAGAGGAAAGGGGGGGGGGGCTCTGTGTTGTCGTTGCGGTGCCAGACTCGTGACGTGTTCTCACCGCAAACACAAGACCCCGCAAAACCCTGGCGCGGTTAATTAGCCCCGTGCGTAAAATGGAATAAAACCCAGGAAATTTATGCTCGGTGTTTATGGATGGGTGCAGGGTGTAACCCAGCAGGCCTGGTGGGCATCTGACACCATGGCACTGGTTTCACTACAGATGTTTATTTCACACATCTCCATCCTCACGCGCGTTCATCTCAACACATTTATCCCGAACACGCGCAGATGTGCAGCAAAGCGAGACCGGGATGGATAGAAAAGGAGAAATTCATAATTCAGAGCCTGCTCGTCCCCGCTGCTGATCATAATCATGATTCTATGTCTGCATGTAACACACAACTGCGTTAGGCACCACACACACAGACACACACAGACACACACAAACACACACACGGTTTTTAATCTCAATCACATTATCAGCTCATATGATTTTTTTTGCCGATTTACCCCTGAAACGGTCGTCGTCCGTCACCTCACCTGTGATTGGTCCGCGGACTCCATTACGCACGCATGCAGGGGCCGCGCGGAGACTCGTCGTGCCCTGACGTTTGATGTAGCGCGTCACCTTTGGATGACACGGAGAAGAATCTTCCTCAGCAGCACAGAGGACTGACATGAAACACACACAGAGAGCAAGTCATCCTCATCTTCATCCTCATCCTCATCCTCATCCTCATCACGAGCTCTGTGCTGGTTGTGTTTCATTTGTTCTCCTGATGCTTCAAAGCTCAAGTGAGGAAGATTTATCACCGAGCTCCCATGACATGGTGCATATGAACCATGTTGTAACTGAACAATGGGGCTTCTTATAAATACTATGCTGGTTATAGTGGTGAGAAGTAAAGGCATTAAAGGTTCAGTGTGTAGAATGTAGTGACATCTATAGGTGACATTGCAAGTTGCAGCTGAAGACCCCTCACCTCACCCCCTTCCCCCCGAAACATGCTAGTGAACCTATGATTGTCCAGTCTGGGCTACGATAAAAAAAACATGGCGGCCTCCGTGGAGAGGACCTGCTCCTGGTGTTGATATAAGTATTTAAATATAAAGGCTCATTATAGTGTAAAGAAAAGAACAATTTGTACAATTTAGATGAAACACACTCTTGAAAACATTGCTATTCAATTTCCGCCAACTGTTCCCTAAATCTTACACACTGAACCTTTAAATGGAAAAGAGTTAACCACAATAGGAATGAATCAGCAGGTGAGCAATATTCTCATTTCAACCTCTTTGCATGTTTCCAATTCTGCTCTTCTTTTCATTTTCACATCATCCTACACAGAGAGAGAGTCTATTTTTATAAAGTGAATAAAGAAGAGGGAGGTAATGCAAATAAAATAAAATAAAAGGAACTGGGACAAAATGTACAAATCACAACCAAAGAAGCACAAGTGAATGAGCACATGGGCCAGGAAGCCTCCTTACTGTCAATCAAACAACACCAGATTCCACAGAGTTATAGATCGAGGTTTCCTTAATGTGTCTGATTATTTTCTCATCAAGATCCATAATTTATTCTTTGAGAAATCAATGTCTGGTAATGACGAAGGAAGCTGAAACAAATTCCTGGATTCTCTCCCTGATCTGGATCATTATTGCGTAATGTTGTTTACAATTCTATAAACCAACAAACAGAGAGACGGGGGTGAACACAGAGTTAAAAAGTATATTACAGAGAATCCATGTTCTCCTCCTTCATCCACTCTCTACACGCTCTCGTGATTTAAAATCCTGCCATGTGAAAGTTTCTCCTTCCATTTTGGAGATGCAGCTCTTTGACACATCAGACTGATTCAGTAAAAGCACCAGTTTGTGTATCTGCGCCGATTCCATCCACACATGTGATCAGTTTAAAATGTGGAACTGACATTATCCCATTGTGTGCACCTCCACCATCATATGACCCAAACCCCCCAGTGTGAGCACATCTTGTGTGTGTGTGTGTGTGTGTGTGTGTGTGTGTGTGTGTGTGTGTGTGTGTGTGTGTCACATGGCCCTATTCTGCCACGGAGTGTTAGTCAGCTGATCAGTGTCAGTGTGTGAGTCCAGAGCAAAGGGAGAGAGAGGGAACGACGAAGGAGAAACCAGAGAGATCACACACAGCTATAGTGGAGTTATTGATAAGAATGGAATTTACTAATGAGGGGCGAGTGAGAAGTGGCAGAACACGCGTCTCCTCACTCGGCACACAAGCCGCCTCGGGACGAAGTGATTCTTAAGGGGAAGTGAAGCATCCACCTCTTCAGTCAGAGAGAGAGAGAGAGAGAGAGAGAGAGAGAGAGAGAGAGAGAGAGAGATGTATGGCTTAGACCAGAAGCATTAACCTAATTTCATCTCTCTCTCTCTCTCTCTCTCTCTCTCTCTCTCTCTCTCTCTCTCTCTCTCTCTCTCTCTCCCTCTATCTCATAGAGGTGGGCCTGTGTTTCTGCTTGTAAAAGAGACAGAAACAAAAGGATAGAGATAATCATTTGTTCGTTAACATCCCTCTCTTCTTTCCCTCTTCAGATATTTTCCCTGGTGGTCTTCGCCTCCATCGTGAACGAGGGCTACGTCAACATGGGCAGCGAGCGTCTCCACTGCGTCTTCAACAAGAACGCCGACGCCTGTAACTACGGCGTGTTCGTGGGCCTGGTGGGCCTGCTGGCGTGCTCCTTCTTCTTCCTCCTCGACTACAAGTTCTCCTCCATCAGCTCTGTCAAAGACAGGAAGAAGGCCATCATGCTGGAGGTTGGCTTCTCAGGTGAGGAGGTGAAACGGGGTTGACAGCCAGAAGCAAGGTTTTCAGTCCCGTGGACATGTTTCACAGTGGGAGTGTCTTGTTATACTCAGTGGGCCAACCTTAGAGACACATAGGATATAAATAGTCTCCTTCTAAACACTTGATCAGTTTCAAAGGCAGGATTGAAAGGGATTTCCCCAAAACACCCAGCACTCTCACTGCTCTGTTTCAGATGAATGCTTTCATGAACACAGATATGAAACCTGTAAACTCACTTCAAAGGGTCACGGAGATGAGAAAGTATTTTTGATTTAGAAAAGGGAACAACAAGCAGCTTCAGGTGGCTACGACGTGAACAACTGTATGTTATCATCTTCACTTGTGTTGTGACACGATGTTGTGTTCCCACAGGTTTCTGGACCTTCCTGTACTTTGTAAGTTTCTGCTTCCTGGCCAATCAGTGGTCTCGGACCACGCCTGATGAGCTGCCACTCAACGCGGGGGCGGACGCAGCTCGGGCAGCCATCGCCTTCTCTTTCTTCTCCATCATCACCTGGGTGAGGACGTGCAACTACAAGAACACACACTCACACATATGCAACAATACAAACACAACCTTTGTGGATATAAGAATAAAAGTTATAGGAGGTGCAGATACTAAGCTTTAATCGGAAGTAAAGCAAATCACAGTCCTGCAGGTTCTATAGAGTCACTTATAAGTCAGAAACAAATGAGTTACTACCAAATAATCTTAAAGTTAAACTACACGATCTACGTTCAAGGAGATTATAGGACACTAAACTGAACTCTGGGATCAGGAGTTGGACATTCCTCTTTTGACTGAGCTCTTTGACTTTGAAGAGAAAAATTAACATGACTTCCAACAAAGCCTCAGGATTAAGGCCCCCCCTTCTCCTCCTCCTCCTCCTCCTCTTCCTCCTCCTTCTGATTAGTCAGGCCCCTGTTTGATCCATTCATGACCCGATCTGTGACCAGTCATCCACGTCTGAATCAGTTCAAAGTGAAACTGGTTATGCATCATGCCGAAACACAGTTAATCTTTTCACTGAACCTTTACTTTAAGTTTGGAGGTACATCAACATCTTTGTGTTAAAGGGATTTATTTGGATACACGCAAATTCTAAAATAAATAAGAATAATATGAAGCTAGCAGCTACTTAGCTTAGCTTAGCACAAAGACTGTAAACAGGGGGAAACAATTAGCCTATGTAAGTCACCCTCTGCTGGTCATTTGACAGAATAAAGGTTCAGGGTACTTCCGCATCGGCATTCACTTTCCTGAACTAGAGTTTGTTAGTTAATAACTACAATAAAAATACTATAAATAGAATAAAGACATCAATTTTGTCTTTATAGATGTTTTTTCCAGTCTAATATCCAGATTTAATAATTACTGTGTGTTACTTTGATTGGTGCAGCAACGAGAGCATCCCTTCTTAACGATGCCCCTCTCTCTCTCTCCACCCTGCTGCCCCCTGTAGGCGGGTCTGACAGTGCGTGCGGTCCAGAAGTACCTGCTGGGCACGGACATGACCCTGTTCACCACGGAGCACATGGACGGCGGCGCACCCACCCAGCCGTACCCCTCCAACTCACCAGTAGGCGTAACCACTGAGACCACAGAGACCTACCAGAGCCCACCATTCACTGAGAACAACGCAGCCCCCACATACCAGGTTCCCATTTACTAGAGCTGACAGACCCCACGGTGGAAGAGGAAGCTCGGGGGGGGGGAAAGGGATGAAAAGTTAAAAGAAAAATCGCTTTCAGTGATGTCACACGTGCAGTTGTTTATGTGTTGATCTGATTTTTCTGTCACTGTTAAAAAAAATGGCCTCCGCTTCTCCGTCTGCTCGTCTCGTTCCCAGTTCCTTCCCCAACATTCCAGCAGATGAAAGAAATGAAAAGATAAAGAAAAACCAGGAAAAGGGAGATAAAGAAGAGGAGGCCGCTTTGCAGTATTCAAACACTAGTTTGTCAAGAAAAAAAACAACAGATGAAGGCATTAACAACTGACCGACTCCATTTGGTTCCTGAACAAAGCGCAGCAGTGGGCACTCACATGTGGCACCTTCACCCATCTTCCTCCTTTCATTCATCCAAGCCGTCACAGGGAACGTTTCTTTAGCTTCATACTCTCCGGCCGGTCCTCCCTCGTTCCCTGCTGCAGTGAAACGTGACCTCTTGTGTTGAATCTGCATGTTTCCAAACTTAGACACATCAACTAAGTGCCATACTGTGCTGTGCGTCTCAGACAGTGACTTCATTTAGTAAATCTTCACATGCAGTAAAAGTAAAAAAAAAACAACGATGACAACGTTTTGTGACCAAGTGCAATATCTCACATTCTTATGTAGGTAGGTATGTACCGTAGCGTAGGTAGGCTAGTTACCGCCCGATTGAGTTCAGGCACTGTCTCAAATTACTGACACGTCTTTGGATTGAACTCGCAAATCTCAGGCAAGTGGGACACGGAGGAAATTGTCGTTCTGAATTGTTGAGCTTCCCCAGGTGAAGTTTGTCGGACACATTCATCCGCAAAGCTCGTCGTTGATTTACATATATCGTTACTCCGTCTTTTTGTCTTCCTTGGTATTTTAAAGTCCATTTTTCTACTGGGAAAACAACATCACAATGAAAACTATTCCTCGAGGACGTGGTCACGATAGCTTCAAGGGTCAGTTCTCACAGTTTGATCACGATTCAGTTATATATCGGTCTCAGGCCCAGGGAGGAAGGAGTCAAATGGGTTTCAAACGCACACATTCAGTGCAACGACCTAGAAAAAGACGTAAAATGACCAAAAGAGGCTAAAACATTACGATAGAGAGAAACAAGACGGCCCCGACTTTCCATTTGGGGTCCTGCTCCTGTGCAGGGGGGGGGGGGAGAATCCATCCATGGAGCCAATGTCTGTGTGTTACAGTTTTTTGAGACAGTGCCCTGTGTTGAGTGTCGTACGTTTAAATTGGGGCAAGTGGGGAGATTCAAGTCAGGTGTGTTTATGTTTACGTTTTAGAAGCTGCCAAACTGCCCTGTGTTCTTATTGCTGTCCGTTGATTACCACGTTACTACTTTGTTGTTAATGTCCGTGGGATTTTACGTAATCACAGTGCAAAGGGCCCGGGGAGGGGGGGGCAACAGATGAGCTCTGAACCTGGGAAAGGGGGGGCGGGGGGGGGTCAGGTCGTTGGATCAGCACAGTCTCAGGCAAAAGCAAAAAAATAAAATGCCATCTACCAGGAGATGCGGAGAGTTATTTGTTGCCACAGTGACGGGGGGCGGAGGTGGGTGGATGCGGGTCACTAATGATGTAGATAGTCATCATGCCAACGATGTCGGTGTGTAGCAGTGTCTCTTGTGTCGTGGTTTCACATACACTCGCCATCAGTGAATATGTATTCTCCGTGTGTGTCTGTGTGTGTCTGAGTGTGTGAGTCTGAGTGATGCGTGTTTGAGAGAGACCCTTGGGTCTGTGTGTTTGTGTGGCGCTTCAAAGTTATTTTCCTCGAGTGTGCGTTTGTCAGAGTTTTAGTGCAGAGGAGGAAAATCATAAATCTGTTGGGAGCATTCGATAATTTCCACTGAATAACAATCGTCTCTCTGCAGAATATATTATGTCAGTGTCACAGTCAAAATATGTCGAGTTATGAAATGAAAAGAAACGACTTGTTCTGTGTTTCCACGAAAATGAAAAAAAAACGCCAAATATGAAAACTTCCTGTTTAAGTGAATCGACCTGTAGAATATCTCGCCTGTTCTTCTATCTGACCCCATGTAGGCGGCGCCCCCTGCTGACCCGAGTAGGCTCTGCAGCAGAGGGATCGCTGAGGCTCTCCTGAGTTTTCAAAGTTATCATGATTATAATGCATGGAATTGTTGTATAGGACTCATTATATATTGAATACTGTGTCATTCTTAAGTTGACTCCACAGTGTTTTTGCAAAGTGAGACTCGCCGGCCAATGACGCAGCTGACAGGATTCCCTCTTGTGTTTTATTAATCTCTGTTTATTGTCAGAATTCTGCCCAAACAACTTTCCTCTTTAGTGACGTTACCTCGAGCTCATGATCTTGCTAATCACATCAATACATGCATGAGTGTGTATATTGTTTTTAAACATCCAGGGGGAAAGATGTGTCACCTGATGTGGACTTTAAATCTCCACAATCACAAATCTGAAACCAGAATCCAGGAGCCTGAGCTGCAGGACGCTTTATTTTCCGTTATGAAAGCTCATAGACAAAACAGTGTTTAAAGCAGCTTCTTATTATTAGAGGTTTAGAGGTAAGTCATAAAAGCAAAGGGTTGTTCTGTAGGTAAATGGAGATAAAGCCCTGTCTGTTCTGTACTTTACTAGTTCAATCACTTAAAAGTACTAAAAACAAAGAGCATGGGTTTCTGCATTTTTCTTCCACCTGCCTACCTGTGACTGGGTAGTTCAGTGATCGACCGGAACTGAGGGATATTTCACTTTAAGACTTTGGTTTCGGGAAATAGTGCAACACTGGTTTGGGTTCTAGATTTCCAAATCCTTTCAGGTACTTGTGTGTGGTGGTGGGAGGCTGTTAAACCTACGTGGTGCAGTCAAAGGTCTACACTTGTGGCTTCTTTTCACTTTTTGGATCCTCATCTTTCAGACAGCCACTCATCACATCTGTCATTATTGCTCATTATTATTGCGCACAAATGCACTGTCATGCTGCCATAATGTTAAATGGGATGATCATCAAACCATTTAATGCACATAAACTCTTAAATCCCCTAAATGTAGTTGTTTGCCTCATTAGTGGCTGAGTCTGTCCTGATTTCCTCTTGGATTTAAAATGAATTTGAAGCTAAATAAGTGTTAAAAGAGACAGAGTTTAGTGTCCATCGTATAGTAAAGGAAATCCATTTAAACTCTTATGTTTATCAATAATTTAAATTATATACAAGCATGCTGAAATATATGAAAAACCACAAGTGTAGTCCTTTAACTGTGGGGGTTGGGATGCCAGTAACCAGCTAAATGGTTGATTGGTGTGACTGGGGTATTGATGGAGGTACTATTGAGGTACTGATGGAGGTACTATAGGGTACTGTCGGGTTGTATTATTGTTCTCAGTGCTTCAGTCTCTTCAGTCCGTGTGGTAAATAAAAAAAATAATACAAGCATATGTGTTTTGTGCTCTGGCCCATGTACACTACTGTGGTTATTGGTCGATTGTAAAATACAGTACGTTATTGAAGTAAATGGAACCTGTGTGTGATGATGTCCAAGAATTGGTTTGTCCTGTAGTAATGAAAAAAAATAAACAATGATAATAGTAATTATTTATTAACTAGAATGCAGTCTTTGTTGGAAATACTTTGTTTGACCGTCAGCACCGAGATCGGAGCTTTGTGTGACGTTTTGCTCGACTAACACAAAAAGGTTCGGATCTGTAGTGAAGCCATCACCTGTGGGGAGTCCAGTATAATACAGTTTGTTGATGTTAAAATATCTCCCCCATATAACACTGGTGATGATGATAAAACATTTTAACTCCATCGACCCAACAAGTGAACACAGATTTTGTGTGCTCCCCCTTTAACATGTTTCTTCTGGGTCGTTTCTTCCTGTTCTGAAGGTGTTTGATCTCTTCAGTGTAAAAACATGCTGTGTACAGAGATGTGTGTCACTGTCTATTACCTGGATGTCTCCGGACTGCAGTCTGACCGTCACTCCAAATAAAAAAGAGAACATGTTTTTGGACTGCCTGTTTCTGTCCGTGTTTCATGTGTGACGTCCGGACCACTTAGGAAACCTTCTATCAACTCCACTTGGGATAATCGCTCTAAACTTGTTGAGGAAATATGAGTTGTAGATTTTCTTTTTTCACTATTTTAGGAATGAAGTGAGGAGCAGAACAATCTGTTGATGAATTTTTTATTAATGTAAACAAGTGTTCCCTTTTAAAAATGTACCCGAGTATGTCTGTAGTTCTTTTCGGGCTAGTTTAGCTTTCTCCATGCACAGTAAGAATTAATGATAATACACACCACTGCACTACACACAGCTGATTAGGAAGGAAAGGATGGCACATAGATTATTAAGCATACAGCTAGTGAAATTGTTTATTTAATTGAAATCTTTCCTAACCAAATCGGGTAGTTTTTTCCATTCACGTCATCGTTTCATCCTTGAAAAGAAAAGACTCACTATTTAAATCCGGTGAAAAACAGGCAGACACATGTTCATTGTTTAGGATTCTTTAGTTTCCATTTGAAAATTTGTGCAACACCACTTCTTCCGATTGATCAGTCCGTCAGTCAACTAAGAAACCAGATCCACTGGTGAGTGACGTAAACAGAATAAATCATACACAAAAAAATCATACAAAATTTAAACCGTGAACCATCATTTGTTCTAATTAATCTTCCTGCCTCCCTCCCTCCCTCCTTCGCCTCTGACAGGGAACAACCTAGTCACTCCAACACTTTCCTCTCTTTGAACCAGCCGACATTAAAAAGCGATTAAACAGCTAAAGTTAAATAAGTTTGTAGCTAAAAATGTTGAACTGAAGACGTTTGTTTATTTTGCTTTTTAAACAAACAGCCCCTCTGGGGAATTATACAGAAATATTACCTGATTTTGACATAACATCAGATTATTTTGTTATCTGTGTGAAAGTACAACGAATGAAGGTACAAAATGTAACTCAATACAAGTTTGTCTCGGGAAGCAGAACATTCTTCAAGTAAAGCCTTAGCTCGTCTCTCATTAAATAAAACGATGGTTGTGGTTATACAAAGCCGGTGGCAGCCAGAGACGTCCTCAACGGATGCGAGCTGAAGGAGAAGCTGAGCCGGAGCAACCCAGTGACACTGTGAAACCATTCACGCAAACCGATCAATATAACCCTCATCAGAAAGTAAAAACACCATCAACCTTCTTTAATTCAGCTTCACTATGAGATATAGACCTCGAGCTCCTCTGAGACGCGCTCACGCAGGAAACAGGCGCCTATTTTACATACTGGCTTCTGCAGGGCTTTGACAGGGCTACAGGTGGCCACTGAAAACATACCCGTGAAGGCAACCGGAGCAGAGGAGGGGCTAGCTAATGATGCGGCTAATCGACTGCAAGGAAGGAAACTCCTCGGTGTCCCGGATGTGCAGGGTCTTGTGGGAGTTGAAGTCTTTGCGGGCCAGCACCTGTCTGCAAGTGGGGCACACCTGACAATCCATCTCAGCTGCTACGTTGGCCACACTGGTTGGCACCTGCCAGGCGTTCTTCTTGTTCTTGTTCTTCTTTCCTCCCCCACTCCCCGGCTGCTTCTCCAGGGCCTTGCAGTCTGCGTGGGCGCTCAGCAGCTCCTGCTGCTTGCCGGTGTCTGGAAGGAGCACCAGCAGCTCGTTGAAGATGCGGTTGAAGTCTTCTCCGAGCAGGTCCTTACAGCTGCAGTGATACTGAGCTCCTGATACCACACCCTAGCAATAAAGATTCAAGTTATAAAAACAATCTTTCACTTGGAAAGTCTTTCTTCTAAAACCTGATTCTCTGTTGTAATAATTATTGAGGTACAATTAAAAAATACACAGATCCAGGATAAGTTTGTGATTAATAGATGAGTTCAACATCTTCAGCATCTTACTTGTCTGAACTGTGCAGAGTGGGTTTTAAACTGGTTGAACTTTGTCTCATCGTCATGGAGGTACATCCTAATGGACTGGATCAGCTCCAGATTTCTCTGGTGGAAGTCTTCTGGCACTAGGTAACCACTGCTTGACACCTTGGGCGGCCTGGAGGTGAAAAATACATGAGGAAAACACTGGATCAACGGTTTTCATCAACCAAAATCTAGATCTGTTAAACACAAACAGCCACTTACAGGTTGACTGCAGAAGGAGCCGGCTCGACCACGTTGCTGTTTAGGGGGATCCCAGTGAAGCCTGGTGGAGGCTTCGGGCCGGAGAGTCCCAGACCAGGTGGAGGCGGGGGCATTGTGGAGGAGGAGGCCGGAGCTGAGGCCTTCATCGGGAAGGCGGACTTGAAGCCTGTCAGGTAAAACACTGAGTGAGCTCCGAGGGTTTAAGTCAATGGGTGCGCTCCATACTCAGGCCTGATTGGACAGCTCTGAGAGGTGCAGCAGAATACGTGTGCAAACAGCATTTTAATTGTAAATGATTTAACATAAAGAAAAAACAATTCACACTCTTCCCCAACAATTAAACTGGAATTTAACAGTTTTTCATGGTAATTTTACAAGTTGCTGATGTTTCCTCATATGTGAATAGAGATTGGATGTGAAACAAAAGATAATAACAGAATACTGAAGATAATAACATGCTGTACTGTACCAATACAGTTATTATTATTACCTGGTGGAGGTTTCTTTGTCATGAGAGCAGGAAAATCCTCCTCTTGATTTAGAGGAGGGTCTGTGTAGAAAGGAGGGGTCACTGCTACTGTCTCCTTACTAATAGGTGGTGATTTCTCAATGTGGCCATTTGACAGGCCGCTCATCATTGCCGCTGTCACGGAGCTGGAAGGTTGTTTGTTGCGGTTTTTCTCAGGGACGTTCTCCTTCTGTGCAGCCGTTTCCACAGAGATTGTATGTACAGGTGGTGTCACAGTCGAAGACACAGACGAGGAGGAAGCAGCCGGGTTCTTCTGCTGCTTTTTCTTCTTGCTGGCTTTGGAGGCAGAGACATCAGGGTTGGGGGTCGGGTTTGCGGGGCTGGGGGTCACGGTGGGGGGTTTGCTGTTGCTGCTGCTGTTGATGCTGCTGCTGCTGCTGCCTCCCTTAACGGTGAGCAGAGAGGAGATATCCAACATGGTTGGCACTGAGCGGTAAACCTGCTGCTTCAATCCTCCGCTCTCATCATCTGACAGAGGAGGTGCTACCTTCCCGTTCTCCCCTACTTTCTTTTTCCTCCGTGAAGCCAATGAAGCTGAGGAGGAGAGGAGCTGAGGGCCAGAGGGAGCAGATGAGAGGGGAGGCGGTTGTCTGGCAGAAGGTGGAGGCTGGGCGACGGGTTTGGGGACGGCCGCGCTGCTGGACCAAGCTGACCTGGTGCCTGCTGTGGGTCTGAGGGGACGCACTTTGGACACAAGGGCAGGAAAATCCTCCTCTTGGAAATTGGACGTCTTCCTAGGTGGTGCAGAGTAAGCCGGGGTCATGAGGGATGTCACAGCAGCAGATGACAGGCTCGGGAAATCGTCTTCCTTCAAAGCTGGAGGGGCTACTGGAACGACTACAGGAGCAGGCTTTACACTGGAGGGACACACACAACAAGACAGATTCAACATTTCAGCTCACTTAAGTAATGCAAGACTTTTGGTTTTGTACTGTGTATAAAATATTACATGGGTATTGCAGCTGTGGCTCCCAAAACTGGGAAGTCATCCTCTTCTCCTGGATTACTGCTCTTCATTGTTCTGACTGTCAAAGAGGTGACAGGAGACATGTCACAATCACTAACTTTCACGACTTAATCACATAAAAGCACTTGGAAAAAGATCTTTCAACTTTTGTCACCTGGAGGTTTGTTTGTTGGTTTGACGGGTCCGTTCCTGTTTCTGGGCTCTTCCTGTTCTATTCTCTCCATTCTCTCCGTCCTCTCCATTCTCTCCGTCCTCTCCATTCTCTCCGTCCTCTCCGTCCTCTCCATTCTCTCCATTCTCTCAGTCCTCTCCATCCTCTCCATCCTCTCCATCCTCTCCATCCTCTCCATCCTCTCCATCCTCTCCATCCTCTCCTCTCTGCAGTGTTTGGGAGTGCTCCTCTCCTGCACTGGTCCTCTCTCCTCCTGTCGACTCGTCGCCATGGAGGCCCTCATGGCAGCCTCCATCTGCCTGTCCTCGTCCTCTCTGCAAGGACAAACACACATTTACAGTCAAATACCACCACAAGCAGGACAAATATACACAAGGACTGAAAATGGGCTAGAAGTCACTTCCAACAGCAACTAAAGATAAGATTGAACAGTACTACAAAATAAACAGTGACGCTTTCAGTGCTACACTTAAATACTGCACAGAGGTAAATACAAACACACACAGATAGATAGTGTGCGTGTGTACGAAAGAGACAATGTCACACGAACATTAAATATTGTTCATGCTCCTTCTTATACAATGGCACCAGATTATCGTGTATTAGACACAGAACTGATGATTTAGACTCACCGGGAATATCTCCAGCTCTTCTGTGGCCCTCCCCCATGAGGCCTTCCTCTTATTCCTCGATTGTGACGCATCTCCTCATAGTCCTCTCCTGTCATCACACCTGAGGATATACGCACCCTCCTTTTATTTCACATTCATTACCTCCATAACACAGTTATATTAACAATAATCCTATTCAAAATGTCCGGTACTGTGAAGAGTGAAAAGTCTCCCAAAACAAAACAACGCACTCCTCACCAACCTTCATTTCTCCTCTGCTGCTGTTGTCTCGGGGCGTAGTTGAACTGCAGGTCGATTTGGCGGTTCTGTCGAGCCTCTGCCCGGTTCTTGCTGTGGGCTGAAGCCTTGTGGGCCTTGTAGTCGATCTCAGAGCGGAATGCATGGGTGAACTGTTCGGAGGCACAGCGACCTTCCTCACACAGGTAGTGACTATCTCTGAAGTGCTCGCTCAAGTACGGGTAATCACTGTCGGCCACAGGGTGAAAAGGTAAATTATAAATGAAACACTGGATTCCCGACCAAACAAGTTTGTGAAAAATGTTATACACACCTGTAGTATTCCTGAGAACCGTCTGCATCGCAGAAGTGGCAGAAGTAGTGGTCCCTGCGCAAGTGTTTCAGCAGCTCGTCATTATCAAGGTATCGGTCATCGCAGAACTTGCAGAGCGGGTGTCCTCTGTGACTGGTGTCGTCTGGGTCGCCATGTGCTCTATGACGTGCCAGCTCCTTACGGTTGTACCACTTCCGTTCATGGGAGAAGATCTGGAGGTAGAGTTTAAGGCTTAAGAATGAGGGTCAGACAGAATTTGTTTTGTATCTGATGAAAGTTGTTCGAATAAGTTCTAATAACTTGTTCCTATTTTATTTATCATTATACATGTTGGACCGGTAAAGACTAACCCTGAGATGCTTTGAGCAGAGCTTACAGCAGAAGAGCTCGTGCTGCTTCCTCATGTGCTGCTCCAGCTCCTCAAACCTGGCGAAGTTCTTTGGCTCTGGACAGCGGACACACTCTGACAACATCAGATGCCTGAGAAAACACACGACATGTGATAAGAAGCCAATCCAAACCTAATCGAAATGTCCTGGTAGGGGGAGACATCAGGGCAAAAAAGCCAGTTATATACAAGAACAAGACAAGTCAAACAATAAGAGTCAATTATAATTTCAGATAAAGTTTAGCTACAGGCTTTCTTGACAATAACTGCATCCTTACCTGCTTGCCAGACAGTATATTCCCACACATGCACAAAAAAATAAAATAATTGCTGAATGGAAAATAGGTATTTGCAATGCAATGCAGAGTAGTAGCTGTTGTAATTTGGATACAGGAGGAGAGGTAGTTAAAAACAATAACACATTATGGAGGAGTATCATGAGGAGACAATGCTGGAGCTATTGCTTAATTCACACTCCTACTTTTAATCACCTTGTCTCTTTGCGTCATGTCAATCAATCTCCTGCATGGCTAAGATGACAAAGTTGCTAGTCACTTTAAGTACAGTTGTCTGCATGTGTTGCCATTTTAAAGTTTACATGTCATGGTCAAAGAGACGTGGTTTTAGTAAGGCCTCCGGTAGAAAACCATAATCTTATTACTGTGCAAATAAGTGTATATTTATTTAAGTATCCATGTAATTACATTGGGTAATTGTTTTCCATTTTGCATCCATCACATCCCACTCGCACGCAGTGAACCTTCCAAAAATATCAATGGGAGGCTTGAGTTCTGGAAAAAGTCCAGGGCAATGGAATCTGATACGTCTCCTCTGAAGAATTAGTCTGAACACAGTGGGATAGAGCAGCACCTGTACTGAGCGTAGATCTTCTCATCTCCAAAGTAGATGTCGTGCTTCTTCTCACACTGGAACTGCTGGAAGGGCAGAGATGAGAAGGCCGCCAGCTTCTTCACAAACACCACCTGAGAGCAACGTGACAGTCAGGAAGAACATGAGAGAGGCTGCAATGCACGGTTGAAACAATCTCTTATATCCCAAGGCAGGTTTTGTAATGGGAAGGTAAAGACTCTGCTTATGCACCACTGCTGTGTAATGTGTAGGGTACCCCGTGGAATTCTGGGAATGCACTTACTGTGCAAAGCCCAGAAGGGAAAGATAGGATCCATCAAATAAACCTTAACAAGCAATACGTAGCTCTCGGTTTCATTTTTAGTTTAGAGGATCACAGATGGGAGTGGCACGGTTCGGCCCGTGTGACAAAACACTGTCCACCTGGATTGGACACGAGCTAAAGTCCACATATCTGACGCTGAGTGACACATGTCCGAGTCCCCGGAAGTAAAGGCCAGCTGACACACACAGGTATCTTATGTACAGAGGCCGAGGAGGCACAGTTGAACCATGGGGCGTGCACGCGCTGGTTAACATGAGAGTTTGACAGCTGACATCGACACAGCAGTTCATTCATTGACACGTTAAATAACTGCGATCACTGAAACGCGTTGTGATCACGTGGTTACTACAGTGACTATGTACTTTAAGAAGGGAGCTTGCTAGCTAGCCCCACATTTATGGGAACTGCCAGTGGTAGCTAAGCTAAGCTAACGACAGCGAGGAAAAATCTGTGAGCACACACCGCTGTTTGTGAAAACATGTTTTAACCAGCAGTGGTTTCCATTCATAATAAAACCAGTTGAGTCGTGCCCTTCAAACTCGACTGTATTCCGCCACTATAATCCCCACCAGCACCGGGAAGGGAGGAAGCGGCCTAGCTAGCACGAACCGGGCTCCATCCCCGGGCCACAGTGGCGGCGCGATGCCCACCTTGTCGAGCTCCTCGCGGCACACGGCGCAGTACTTCTGCTCGCACAGCGCCCTCATCTTGGTGGAGCAGCGGTAGCAGACCGGGTGGTCGCATTTCCCCAGGGCGAAGATGTCGACCTCCTGGCAGCACAGGACGCAGTGCCTCTCCGTCTCCTTGGCGGGTGTGGGAGCCATGTTGGTTGGAACGGGGAACGAAGTCGACCTCGAAGTGTTTGTTATTGCGGAGAGAGACGCGGCGGCCGCTGGGATTCTTACGTAATGCTGAAAGGCTGCTACCGCCGCCGCGTCACGAACGTTACGTATTTGTCCGACGTGTAAATCATGTGGATGGACACGGCACCGCGATATAGACCCGTCCGGATGCTTTTGAGTCTGTGAATCCGTGGTCCACGTGTGTCGCACAGTGGGAACCGGGGCTACACTGGACTGACACGTTAACTACTTGCACGCGACTTTAAGTAAAGAGAAGATATATATAAATGTGAATTATCTACGTGTTTACATCGATGGAGATCACGAGTAATTAACGTTTAATCCAGGATTTTGCTTTAATTCAACTCAGCCTTTTACAATTAAATGAGGCTTTAATGACCTTAAACCCTTCAAAGGATGGTTCACCCCAAAATGAAAATTCATTGATTACCTACTCACCACTATGCAGATGGGGGCGTGGGTGAAGAAGTGTTTGAGTCCACAAACAGTTTTTGGAGTGTCAGGGGGTAAACAGCATCGCAGTGGAAATCCAATAAATTGAAGTACATGGTGACTACTTCTTCAAACTTACAAAAAAAGTGGGAAAAAAATGAAATGCCTCCATATTGCTCAACTGGATGGCAACACACGAGCAGTATGGAGGCATGTTGTGTTTTTTTTTTTCCAGGTTTGAAGAAGTGGTCGACACTATTAAAAACACACACAATAAACACGATGGGGAGGGAGACTGATGCTGTATTTTGATGTAGTGATACAAGAATAACACATTTGATGTAATGTATATACTGTAGCTCTTCTTACAATCATCAACACTCTTTACATAGGTTTAAAACAAGTGACACGATTGTGTCTATGATCACACACTCACTCAGAATCTGAACTGACAGGAATAAAAACAACTCAAAAATTAAAACTTGTGGTGGTTAAACCTCTGACTGCACCACATGCACACAGACAACTAAAGAATGAAGAATAATGTAAAATGTGTAGTGAGACAAAGCTGTAGGTTCTCATGTTACATTCAGTGACAGTGGAAATAAATTGGTCCATACATGACCACAGGCCAGTTCAGAAGGACCCAAACTCCAACTGAAAATTTGACAGATTTAATAAAACTTGAGCAGATATATTTGAGAATAGATCCAGGTCCCAGGGAAATGCATTAAAATACTGGCGCATTGAAGAAGCCCTTCACCTTCCTGTGCACACATCTAACAAACTGTGTGTGAAGCCCCATCTACACGGTGGACAGCACTTCTTATCTGATCATGACTATGATAATAACCGTAGTTTTTCCAGTGTCATGTGACAGATGTCCTCGACCTCACCTTCACGGGGTCTATAAGTAGTGATTCATATATTTATACAACGCTCAAACACAGTCGAGTGTTAGCGGTCGTGCTAGCGTCTCTTGTAGTTGTGGCTCAGTCCCATGGCGCTGAAGGTGCAGCTGGTGATCTTCTCATACAGAAGGAACATGAGGGCAGCAGTCAGCACCGTCTGGAGCAGCTTGGCCTCCAGGCCTTTAAACAGACCCAACATGCCGTACTTCCTGCAGCAGAGAATCAGTGTCACTGTCACAGGACGTAGTCAGAAGGTCGTGAGGGCAAGTTGTGCACCGGATGTTCGGAGATGTATTCTCTAGAGCAGTGCTTCTCTCATTTAATGTTGACAAAATAGGTTAGTTACTGCAATGTATAACCTAATGTTAGTGAAAATTAATGTTTCAATTTGTTTGTTATCAGCCTGTTTATCTGAAACCAAACAGTCTTTAGTCTGAATATGTGAAAAAACAGGTTTGACCTGCTTGTCTGAAGACTTTTAAACAAGTGCGTTTCTACATTTGATATTCAATTTCTTGCTGTTGAACAGCTAGAGGTTTTATAAGTCAAGTTTATGCTTCAACATGGCATTATGAACTTGATAAAATTCATAAAGAGAAACATATAAAGGCAATAAATATGAAATCTGCATGTGTATGTGTGTTCTTGTGTGTTTTTTGTACCCACCTGATTCTATTGACCAGTAGAAGCTTGATAGAACGTAAACTGGACAGGATTTTGGACTCGTCTGTTGACCTGCTGTATTGTCCAAACTGTGGTAAAAGAAAAAAGTATGAAAAACTGTAAAAGCGAAATAACTATTTAAAAAATGGACAACGCATCTCCACATCCTCCTGCTATCCAAAAATGAAGCCAAAATATCCCAGACACGAACGCTGCCGTCTTGTGCATTTGCAGCCAGGAACATTTGGATGGAGTCAATCATGACGTTTCAGCCCATTTTCATATAATCAGATAAGTAAAGCCAGACTTACGAGAAAAATAAGCACTAGAACAAACATCAGTGTGATTAGAAAACCAACTAAAATAACAAAGACCTTTGAGAAAGTGTATTTGATGATATTTTAGTTTGGTCCATGTCCCATCAACTAACATGGAGGAGCTGCAATTAAGACAGTCACCAGATGACGGCCGAGACCATTTGGCTTCACTGTTGGGGATCTGTCTTATCAACCAAGCTATAAACAGTCCATAACATGTACACATACGTATATCACAAAGAGCACCTACCCTGAGGATGGACTGTATAGTCTGCAGTGGGTATGTAGCAGTGGTGGCCACAGCTTTGGCCACAGCGCCGATGAGGAAGACTTCAATGGACGACAGCTTGGGAAGGAAAAAGAAAACTCATTACATTTCTTGTTACAATTCTACATAACATCATCAGAAGAACAGAGCTCAGACCAGCTGGTGTTCATCAGATTCTCCTCAGCTGATGTATTTATCCACAAATGCGGCTGGAGACAGTGAAAATGTCCAAATGTTATTGTCTCGTTATAATTGCTTCTACATTCCCTCTCACCTCTGTTTTTATACAAAGAGAAAGTCATGTGAGAATCACCATGTCGACGCATACCGAGTGTCTACTCATCCAGATAATGGGATGACCTGCAGTAACCTCTCTCTGCTTTTCCACAGGTGTATATGTGCAGTTTTACAGACATCTCTTATTATTGTTATTCCTTATTATTATAGGTTCACTTGTTTTCAGTGGACTTTTTCCAGTATTAGTGCACTTTAAGATATATATGATAAGTTTTAAAAGCATTAAACTTTAAATATTTCCTCCCCCTTCCTGCATCTAGACTTTCTTTGCCACCATTCCTGCTTCTAGCCTGCTTCTCTAATTTAAACGCATTTCCCTTTCCTTAGGATCCCTGTGCTCCTTTGCCTCCCTCGTCCGTTTCTGTCTGTGTCTCTCTCACCTCCCTGGGAACTCCTTTCTTCAGATGCCTCTTCAGCCCCTCATAAATCATGAACTGGATGGCAGGGTTCAGCACCAGCAGCAGGGATGGGAAGGTCCCATTCCACAAAGCTCCCACGCCCTCCTGGCGGACAATCTGCACAAACGCATCTGCAACAGTAAAAAAGCAACACAATTAGATCACAATCATCATGTGTTTGGTGAATAAATGTGAATAAATTCTAAAGCACATATAGATGATGTCCATTTACCCAGAATGCCGGAGTAGTTAGTTGTCCGGATGTCTTCATTACGAAACTTGGAACCCTGAAGCTTCAGTCTGGTGTTGACCACCCACAGTGGTGTGGTCACGAGAACATTTACAATACCTGAAACAACAGAAACAGCTGTGGTTAATTTATTAATGTGTAAATCTTGCAATATTGATTAAACTCAGTTTTTAATGTGGCTGAGACAATGAGGACGGCTCACACTTTAACGTTGGGTGTTTCTCAACATTTTTGTTACTTACAAAAAAATTTTGAACTTCATTAATCAGGCATATATGTGTATAAAGTGGCCAAACAGCCTCTGCGGAGGGTTGTGGTTTCTGATTGGTTTTCTGCTCGTACCTGCAAGGACCATCTCACCTGCAGTGATGCCTACGATTAAGTCGGTACTGGGTGCTGACGGTTTTCCCTTCAGTAATCTGGCCTTCAGGCTGTGGAAGCAGTAGAAGTAGACAAAGTTGGAGCAGCACAGGCTGCAGATGACGGGGAACCAGCCTCTGTAAGGAGCCAGACTGGAAAACACAGGAACAAATCTCACACCTTCTTAAACTCCACATAGGACATGTGTTCTGGTGTTGTGTGTCTGTTGCGTTGGGGGAAAATGATTTCAAAACAAGATTTTATTTGTTGGACTTTAAAATATTCAACATTGGTGTTGGCATTTGTAGTACTGAGTAGTATATAGAGTGTAAACAAAGACTGTGATTATTTCCACTCACAGTCCTTCTTCTTTGACAATTTCTGCCAGAATGGCTGGAGTTGATCTGGCCTTTCTGTTTTCATCCACTGAATACAAACAAACAAGTGTTTTTTGAGAAAATACAAAACAACAACAAAAGACTACATTTAAGGTACAATACAAAAATCCTTTAATAGTCCCACTATGGGGAAATTTGCCATAATAACAGGATTGCACAGATAGAATATGTGTATTGCACATTTCTGATATCCTGCTCACCTTGCAGCCGCAGTCTGGCCGTGTCAAGTGGGAAGAAAACTGTCATTGCTGTCACGCTTCCCTGGAACAGGAGACAGTTAGTTGTGCAACACTCATATTTGTAAATGTCCTTTTTTTCCCATATGAAATAAACACCAAATGTCATAGAAAAATCTCATAATTTAAAATAGATTCAAGTCTCTATAGCAGGAATCATGCACTAGAGCAGAAGATAGCGGGTCTTTTCTTGTCAGCATGTCACTCTTCAGTTCGGCACTGGTAGATTATACATAGCAGCTGCTGATAACGAATCAAAGGCTGATCTGCACGTTAGTAGTTCAACACAGCATCTCACGCATCGTTTTCTAAATCATCAGAATTCGCAGTATTTTGAATGGAGTTTGGTTTTGCAGATTTTAAACTAAGCGTTTGCACACTGACAGCTGCTGTTTGCACCGAACATGGGGAAAGTTGATGTAAACTCACCACAGCTCCAGACACAGCGTGAACCAGACACTCGTAGGAGAAGACCTCAGCAGCCATGTTCACCTGGGTTAGCTCGATTTTAGTCTTTAAACTGTTTCCCTGACTCTTGACTCTGTCTCACTGCTGCTCTCCTCACTTCCTGGTGTCTGACTGAAGAGACGCGTGAGCCATGGTGAGCCTATAGCCACTGCTCCTGTTGGATTGTGGGTAATGTAGTTATGTCAACACCACAATCTGTAAACAGTCTAGTGTCCTCATACAAAATGAATGAAAACAATGTGGTGATCACACATATTTAGGTTTGAGATCAGACAAACACAAACACAGAATTCATTTATTTTTTATTTTTAGAATAAATACATTTGAATTACAATGGAGCAGTAATTACTGAAAGAGAAAAGAAAGGTAGATACATGACAGACAATTTAAAGATTCCTGAAGGCTTTCAGGTTGTAAGAAAACCACCCTGATGACATCATAACACAAAGGCAACCTTCATACAGGACTAACACTACAAAGGGACAGTTGGGATCAGCAAGGTTATGCAACTTAATGCTGTGTTGAGCAATGAAGTGGGTAGAAGTGTACATGTTGCCTCTTGTTCAATCTGTCACCATCTGGCAGTTAAACAGACCCACGATGTTCCTTGGAAAATTCAGATATGACACTGAAACACCAGAGGTCCTGTTATTAAATGATGGAAAAGATACGTGTATTTCTGGTCAGACATAGTTTATTAAAATGTTGAAGACAAAAAATGTATCACATAATTTTGTTCAGTACCTTTTTATTAACGCTTAGTTTGGAGAGATCAGTTTTTTTAACATTAACACCAAATGCTTTTTATTTTTAATAGTGTACTCGAAAGCTGTAAAACAATAAAACAGGGCAAAGACAGAGAAAGGGGGTTAGAAAGTAACATTTTGATTTTCACATGAATTTCTGTGAATCAGAGGCTCAGAACTTTGGCACACTGAGATGATCTGCTTGGCTTAATAAATCGACAGGAATAGGTTAATTGAAAACCAGTGGTGGGAAGTAGTGAAGTAGAAATACTTCGTTACTGTCCTTAAGTAGATTTTTCACATATCTGTACTTTACTTGAGTACTGATTTTTCCTGATGACTTTTTACTTTTACTCACTACATTTGAACACAAATTTCTGTACTTTCTACTTTGCATATATAAAGAAGTGCAAATAGGGTATTGTTAAAAATATATTCTTACTGCTTGTATAACAGAGCAGGTCAAGGATCTCCGGGAGAAGACAAACACATTTGAGGCGTAACCAAATATACTCGAGGCGTTTAAGCTGGGCCTGCGACAGGCCTGACCTTTGGGCTGACCTTTTTGTCGGTCTGTTTCTGTATCTGTCTTACCGGCCTGCCTACCTGATAGAACCTTGCAGTCCCTTTGTACTCAGGATCTTTGGTTGTATCTGAACTGACCAGCCTGTCAGCACTCTCGGTTTTGTGGCAAATTTAGGTTTTGAACATTTCCTTCGTAAACTCCTGATTGTGTAAATAAAATTCAATACATGCACTTATCTCCTTACGTTTGTGTTCTTGCACACTAAGTCCTGCCTCGTTCCACTGAACATATCAGAATACGGATTGAATTTTTGAAAGGCTTGTCCGAGTAAATTCTGATGCTGCCATATGTGGAACCTACGTGTGAATCATTTAAGAACAGAAAGTCACAGGTAAAACATTTCCATTTGTTTCTTCTCTGTACTAGCGCTGTTCAGGCTGTTAACAAAAGAGAAACTATCTTACTTCGTGTGCTAGAACTTGTTTCCCTTTGTTGAGTTATCATAAGGGGCATTGTGTATCATTCCTGCTACTGATGAAAGCTCCATTGTTTAGTGATATTTACAGAATTACACTTTGTAAATATCTAAATGACATTTAGTGGTTATACTGTGGTCTATTAGTGTTCTTAGGTAGACACAAGAGGCACTTGAAGTTCAGATGCACTAGTCCAATACTATTTGAACCTCAGCATCTGGGGTTCCAAATTTGTAAAATTATACATTATATGTATATTGTTTTTATAATTTCAGTTTAAATAAATCCTGAAGAGAACAATTTGGGGTTGTTTTGCACTTTGCATTTTAACTTTTTTTTACTTGTACTTTTACTTTTGATACTTGAGTACATTTCAACACCAGATACTTTTGATACTTAAGTCGATTTAATATGAGCTACTTTAAGACTTTTACTCAAGGCATTCTCTGACGGGTGACTTATACTTTTACCGGAGTCACTTCCAGGTAAGATATCTGTTCTTTTACTCAAGTATGGCTTTCAAGTACTTTATACACCACTGTTGAAAACTATACACGTAAACTTGAGCAAGGCACTTATTTGTAAGCAGCTGGTCCATTCGTGGGCATGTCAGTGGTTTGAATTGTTAAAAGCAGTTTATAGGCTCACACAAGTAATGTTTCTAACCTAATGTTTACAGATGGTTTGAGAGGGAATTAAGGTTAAAAAACAACACTGGTGTAGCTTCTATGTTCAACGTGGCCTTCATAAGTAAAAAGCTAAAATAAATTAAAATAAATAACAACACAAAAGTCTTGTTATCAGTCTCCAGCCCATTCGCTCAACCACTCCTGACAATGCCTCCTCTGCTCCTCGCTCTCCTTCTCAGTCCTCTGTTCCTTGCGACGTTTCCTTCTCCTCTCCTCCTCTTTCCTCGCGCTCTCCTTCTCCTCCTCTTTAGTCTTCCTGTCCTCCTCCACCCTGCGCTCCAGCAGGGCCTCTACAGTGGCCTCCACTGTACGTAACAAGCGCTCCGGGAGCCACTTGGGATCCACCGCGGGGAGAAAGGGATCTCCGGCAGAGACGAGCAGGGGCTGAGGCTCCAGGGGAATGTGGAGGAGGTGGGCGTGCAGCATCATGCGGTACGGGGCATCGTCCGCTCCTGAGCTGTACGTGAAGTCACCGACGATGGGGTGGCCAATCGCGCTGCAGTGAACCCTTAACTGGTGGGTTCGGCCTGAGGGGGAAAGTAGTGGTGCGGTGCCAAACAGGGAAGAAGAGCATCGTCATGAAATAAACATATCGCAAGATTAAATAATACATTACTATGGTCTTAAATCACAATCACTCACAGAGGGTAGACAACACAACACTGCTTCTTGTGTAAACTTGCTGTTGTGTCATTTGTTTCAGAATGAACCTTGAGATGAATTGATATGTATAGTATATATGAAAGGAAACAAACGAGTGCTATTACCAGTGAGCGGCTGCAGGAGCACCTTGGTCACAGGATCTCCATCATACAGCCCGTACTCCAGCACCGTCAGCCCGGTTTGGCACGGCTTGGGGTTTTCACAGCCTGACAAGAGAAGGACAGACTGAGCATGAGCAGGGAAAAGAAAGAAACACATGTCTGCAGTTATATTACATTGGACAAGAGAGAAATATGAACGAATAAGTCAAGTTGGTGTCTTGCTGGTGAAGTTTAATAAATAGTGAATTAATCCGGTTCTATGAATCATTTCCAAATTTGCTACTGAGGAAAACCTCACACACACACACAGACACACACAGTGCTAATCAGGCCCAATGTAGGTACCTTCTGTTCCCTCAATACACATCATGTGTGTTTTTCCCTCTGAGGAGTTCTTGCCGATGGAGAAGTCCAGAGTTTGCGTCTGTTCTTCCACGCAGCCCCGAACCTAAATTGGAAAAATGAGTCAGTCATTTAAACTTTACTGAATCTTTATATCAAACATAAGAGAGTTTTATATGCATTTTGTGCTTTGCAGATAATCAGGTGCATGTGTGTTTGAATCCTTATGGTTTGTAGTTCATACCAGGGCGAGATAGGCTTTAGTGACTGTGCGGTCCTTGAAGCAGCGGTAGGCGCGGCCGGCCGCAGCTTTATTGAGGGCAACACAAAGAGCCCCACTAGTGGAGAAATCCAACTGATGACAGAACCTGGACGGGAAAGAAGAAAGATGATGAGACTATAAAGCTCTATTAGCACAATGTCCAAGAGCTGAGTGAGGTGGCAGTGTGATTCTGACCTGAATCCATAGTAGGTGCTTGGGTCTGCCAGCTGAGGGAAGCGGTGCCGGAGTTGAGTCTGCACGGTGTGTTTCTCGTACCACATCTTGCTGTCGATGCGGATGTCCCAGTGCTTGTCCACCACAATGAAGTCATCGCTCTGGTAGAGCACACTGAGGCTCTCCAGGCTCTCCTGGCTCTCCTGGCTCGTTGGCTCTGTGGTCATCATGTGCAGCGATGGACTGACACAACACCTGTAGCCCTCTGGAGAGAATATGGATGACCATGTTATTCCTCTATGTATTTATTTAACTATTAACCTTCTCTGGTAAAAACTTAGGCCCTGACTGACTCAGGCACAACATCTAGATACTGCAATTACATTTTACCTTACATTGGAAGTATGTGCCATAAGTATTTAAACAAATTTTACTTGAAGTTTTAGAAGTATTTATCATTGTGAATAACCCATTACACAATGACACATCATTTTGTGCAGTGTGTTTTTCTTTTACCATTGTATTACTATTATTATTAATATCAGGGTTTCTGCAGGTTTCAAGAATTAAATTTAAGACCAATGTCAAGTACAACAGATGTAAAGGAAGAACAGAGTCCAAGAATATAATCTCCAGCTTCTTGCAGAGTAAAGTACAATACTCCTATTTAACATGTACTAGAATTGAAGCACAAATTAGAAATACTGCAATAAACAGAGAAAGTACCTAAAGTTAGTATTTCATAGTGACTATGAATGAAGAGAACATAAACCAGCCCACACGCACATCAGTGTTTAAACTGGTTTTAAACTGGTTGATTGTGTTGAACAGGTTAGTTGTTAACTTAACACTAATAAAGAGGTGATGTCTGCTCATCGGGGAGAAGCACAGACCCAACAACCTGCTGCTAGCTGCCTGGTTAGCATGTTAGCTCCGCTGGTTTTCTAGCTGCTCCAAGCTAACAACGTCAGAAAACTGGATATTCCGCTGGTTATCAAAAACTCTGGATGATCACCACGGATTTAACAAACCGCAAAGAACACGTGGAATGTTTCTGACGTAGCGAAAGTTTGCAGGAGTTCACGTAAAAACACAAATGTAAACAAACCCAGCAGCAGGCTCGGTCCTTCTTCTTCTTCGTTGCTTTTTAG
Source organism: Platichthys flesus (assembly GCF_949316205.1). Lineage (NCBI taxonomy): Eukaryota > Metazoa > Chordata > Actinopteri > Pleuronectiformes > Pleuronectidae > Platichthys > Platichthys flesus. Next base: position 4,103,064 of record NC_084960.1, read on the forward strand.
TGGCGGAGGACAAACCAACGTGGAAGACGAACAGCGACACCTACAGGCTGTGTAACATTATTAAATACATGTATAAATAGTTTACACTGTGTATAAGTCTTATTATTATACTATCAATGATGAATGTGCAGTATATACAGTCTATGAGTATAAAAACTATGATGAATGATGTATAAATACAAGTTCAGGTGATTATTATGAACCATTTATTATGCAAATTTAAGTTATATTCATCTTTTTTGTCAAATTTTTCAAATTTTGAGGGACAGTGGTGCTTTAAGTACCAGTCAGTGTTTTTAGACAATCTAATGTTTATAATTAATTATTATTTAATTGGAAAAAATCAACAAAATTTGTATTTTGACAGTAACACCATTAATAATTTTTGTCTTCCAGCATACACCCGGCTCTAAAGGTTGTTTACCCTCTGTGGTTTATCACCTTCCAGACTGGTGTGGTCTGGAGTGCAGGAACATGCAGGAACATGCAGACTCAGCAGCTCTGATCTGTCTGTGGTGCCACCTTGTGAAAACTGAACCACCGTGTCGCCTCTGAAGGCCTCTGGGACACTGGTGTATCATTAGTGCTCATGTTTTTCTATTTCTACAGCTGTCAGCAAAAGTCTGTCTACATAATAACAAACGGGAAATACTGTACATACTGTACTTGCTGACTAATTATGGCTATTTGGACTATCACACAGAGGCCCCTTATTGTCTAATGCAAGTGTAATTAAAAAAATACAAATCAGTTTCCTAAAATAGTCGCTGGGATTTTAGAAGCAGGGTCTTTTCTTTATAATCTTGATCAGCATCTGCATGTTCAGAGGGATCCTTTCTAACTACTCCATCAGACATTTTAATCATCTTCTGTGCTGTGGATCTAAATTTCCTCATTTCTCCAGGTCACACTGGATTATTATCAAAGTGATGATTGTGTGGAACATACTGTGCTGAAACACACAGGTTGAATAAAGAGCAGGATCCTCCAGTGATCCCTGAACGCAGCCAGGTATCAATGTGTTCTCAGCTAAGAAGATCAAGAATTATTATATAATTGACATTTCATAACCCAATCTGCCTCTCTTTGAGTGTGTGTGTGTGTGTGTGTGTGTGTGTGTGCCTGTGTGTTTGTGTGTGTGTGTGTGTCAGATGAATCACTGTGTCTCTATAGTTGTGTCTGAGGTTATTGTTGCGTAATATTTGAGAGAAAATAATCTCAAAGTGCTGAATGGCAGATTGGCATGTTTACCGCATGAACTATAACACAAAGGATATAAATATCTAACACATACACACACACACGCACACACAAAGGCATTTGGCACTAAGTAGTTTTTCATCACAAACATTTCTGTCAGATGACAGAGGATCAAGAGATGAGAGAGCCTCAAGCTCTCAGATATTAGAAACAGTTATGATGATCATTCTCAATAACAAGCGTTTATTGTTGCTTATGATACAAAACTTGCTTTTCTTTGAACTGTCAATATAATCAAGTCAGATTATGCATACGAGGGAAGCAGAGGAATAGTGTTCCGTTTTTCGTGAATGAAGACTTACCTGGATGTTGCATTACCGTGGATTAAACCGACTCCAGGCTGACTCCCTGCTTTTTGCTCTCTGGATCTTTCCAGGAACTGAACCCTTGGATTGAGTCTGGAACGAGACGACCAGAACACCAGACTGCTTTGTTGTGTTCCCTTCATCTGGATCCAGTACAGCAGAGTGAAATATGCCTTATTTAAGGAATAATAACACCTTAATTGATTAAAAATTGATGATCCTGATTATTTAAGCCTTGGTCCTTGGATGCATTTGTGTATTTTATCAATCACCTAGACTTAGAGTTCTCCTGCACCTCACACCTGCATCAGTCTTGTGACTTTTCCGTGCATCATGCAGAACACGTCGTTTCTGCAGGCTCGCTGTGAGGAGCCCATCATGACAACAGACTGGGGCCTGCCTCTGCTGCTGGCTCTGCTGCTGCTGGCTCTGCTCTACGCCTTCCTCTATCTGCCGGCCACAGCCCAGCGAGCCCTGCTGGAGCAGGCGCTCCGCAGCAACAACACCACCGCCGCAGTACCCACGGCCTCCGAGGAGGACTGACCCACACGTGAGGACAGATGAAGGATGGAGAAGAGCGGTCAGTTGATGGACAAGCAGACATGTTGCTGTGACACTGTCCCTGAGCAGGTGATGTCGATAAAACTGCTCTCAAGTGTTCTACCCAACAGTGGGAGAAAAGGAACATGAAACAGATTGTTTTTGGTCAAAAAGTAATTTGATATTAACCTGATTAATAGTCTGAATAAGACACTGCCCGACCTTAGTGGCATCATGAAGACATGTTTATGTTTTAATCACATAATAACATCCTATTTAAGTTTTCACAGCATTTTGTGACATTGCCATGTTCGGCAGGTATTTCTTACAGTAGTTATAAACCGACTATGATCTGTAACATGTTGACATGAATATGATTAGAATATTCAACTCGCGTAAACATCATGATACAAATAATCTCAGAATAAGGTCAATATCTTTGGTATCAATAATAACACTGGCAGAGGAGATATTAAGCATTAGTATTTCAATGTTTCCTTTACATGTACATTTCAACATTGTAACCTTTGATTTAATCCACATGTAGAATTGATTTTAACATGTTGACGTGTTCACATTTCAACATCATGTCAATAATGTGAGAAAACAGACAATAAAAAGACAGATTTCTCTAAGTCTTTTCTGTCCTGTGAGTTTCTTCTTATCTTAATCCTCTTCGTCCTTTGAGGGGCATGAGGCATCGACGATCTGCCTCCATCTACAGGCCTGTCCAGGGCTGCGTGTTGGGCCTCTCCCCACGTCAGACCCGTCTCTTTGAGTCGGCCGTCACAGTTTTCCACCATATTGTTTTGGACTGACCTTTATTGCGTGTTTGGTGTCCATCTTGGAGCGATGTCTTGTGTGATGTCTGATCTCTAGCACCACACTCTGGCTCTAAGTCGTCATGCAAAGTTCCTCATTTGAGAGGAGATGTGGCACGTGAGTCAGAAGCTGGATCTTCTACATGTCACTTTTCACCACCTGCCAGTGTTCCGTGTAAGTTACAGGCAGGACATTCACAGCTTTATTTTAGTTGCCATGTTGATTATTGGAACAAGACATTTCCAAAGGACAAATACTCCAAAGGAGACACGTCACTGGTTGTTTGAATTGCCTTTATTAAAAGATACAGGATGCTCGATTTGACACCAATATTTGACGATGCAGCACTTGACTGTTGCAGCCTGGGTCGGGGGGGGGGGGCAGACTGGTGCTGCTATCTGTGCCTTTAAAATGTCCTATGTAAATACTGAATCTTTTTCTTCTTTTTAAACCACATTAAAGTTTTTACAGTTAAGTTGTTAAAAAAAAGGAAGAGAGAGAGAATCCGGTTACACCATGCAACACCCAACAAGCCAACATCTACAGTTAGTTTTAGATCACAACAGTTTCAAATGGTAGTTCAATGATCGATATGTTCAGCAACAATGATAATATCATATCCAAAGACTTGACACGTTAATGATATTTTTATTTTATTTTTTAAGGGGGGATTCCGTTTGTCCCTTCTCTGACAGTACGTCACTGTTCTCCAGCCACCATCTTAGAGAGTATTGTTATTCACATCTTGTGTCCTCGGAACAGGATAGGGGTTCAGAAAGGGCGGAGTTTGTTTATTTTCACTGTGTGAATAGTATCAAACACTAAAGGACATACATGCATCTCTTTCTACAATATACACAGTTCAGGTTCCGTCTTTCATTGGTCTGCTCTTTCAAAAAGCTCCACAAAGAAAACTGCTGCTTTACAAGCAAACAAAGCTCCTAAGAAAGTTTGGTAAAATAATAAGTGTAGTGAGTTCATTTTTCTTTTCATACCAGTGCATGAATGGTTTGTAAAGACATGTTCTGATAATTTAGTGGGTCATTTTATTCCTTTATATGTTTTTTATGTAAGATAGAAGATGTCTGAACCTTATCCCTTAAGCGTTCAACAGACCGATCAATAAAAACCCTATGGCATGTAATTAAACATATGATGCAAATAAATAAATACATAATGAAATTTCTGATGACATTTTGATTCCTTATATCCTAAACCATATGACAATTTATGACATCCTAGATCTAGAAATGAATGTATCCCGTCCGTCTGACTGACTCAAAGAAAGAACGTAACGCGACCTTAAATTTACAGTGACATACTGCGTCTCTGACCTCAGATCAGTTATTCCCACAGCCTCAAGACAACATCAGTCCTGACCTCACCTCCTACATTTGGTTTATAAACAACTTGGGCGTTGATCATAAAAGCAACAACTGCATCGGTTTGAAACTTTAGCGACACTTGCATCGCGCCTGGGTGCAGGACATGGGGCCCTTCACCTGAATCAAATCTTTTCAGGACTTATTTGGATAGTTCACTAAACGATACAAATTCACTCATCATCTGCTCACAACTACTCCGATGGAGGGGGTGGGTGAAGTGTTTGAGTCCACAAACACTTTAGAAGTCTCAGGGGTAAACAGCGTTTAGCCCAGGTGACCTCGTCTTCAGACGTACTAAAACAACAGAAAAAACACAACATGTCTCCATACTGCTCGTGTGGTGTCATCCAAGTGTCCACAAGCCTCGACATTCATATTCCACTTAAAACAAGATAATTTACACCAAGATTTAGTCTAAATGTCTGCTGATATCTTCCTACCAGGTTCAACACGGACACCATCGTGTGGCTATGTCTGCTAGCTTAGCATTATCCGGTAGTGGACCTTTAGGCTTAAAACATGTTGGAAATGACCTTGTTTCTAATCGAATATGAATGCCGGGGCTTGCGGACACTTTGATGACACTACACAAGCAGTATAGAGACATGTTATGTATTTTCTGTTGTTTTAGTACGTCTGAAGACAAGGTCACCTGGACTAAGTGTTTTGTGGACTCAAACACTTCACCCAATCCTCCATGGCATAGTGGTGCATAGATAATGAGTGAATTTAAATAGTTTGGTGAACTATCCCTTAAATTGTGTGTATATTGTTCTTCTCTTTGTGCCTTAACTGATTTCCCTTAATCACCTGCTTCTGTATGAACATATGGAAACATGCAGGGGCGTTTTAAGGGACCTGAGGGGACTCTACATAAAACCAAAATGGACCCTCTCGCTTAGAAACACATGACACATGATACAGTTTTCGTCTCCATCCGAACCTCTAAAATTACAAAGCTTTTGGCAGAAAGATAGAGGCAAGGGGCCTTGTGGGGGCCCTTGTTATGTACATACCCATTATAGTATTTAAGGGGGTTCTTGGGGTCCCCCTCTCAGCTAGGGCCCCTGGAAATATAACAGGATGAGGAGGAAGGAGACTGAAAGTTAAAATGAAGGAAGACTCCTTCATGTGGATAACTTTAAAAATGCAGTTACAACCTGGAGTTAATGGGGAGAGAAAGGGAGGACTCTCTCCTCTGAACGTCCCAGTAGCTCACAGGTTTCATGAGACCTGCATCAAACAGACCGGGGAGACAAAGTAGAAGAGGAGAACAGGGAGGAAGAGGAGGAGGCAGAGGTAGAGCCTCCAGTTTTGGGCGGTGTAAAGAAAAGAGGGAGGTGAAGAGTAGGAGTAAGAGGAGGGAGGAGAGCAGCATCCTCCTCCTCTCGCTCTCTCTCCATCTATTCGTTCCAGTCCTTTAGGATGTCGAGGTTCCACTCCCAGGACAAGAAGACGTTCTTGTCGTCGTCGATGAAGTGGGACTTGATCTGATAGTGGCCACGTGACATCAGGCCTTTGGGTGCTTCCTCAGCCGGGGTGAGATACTCATACTCCCCTGGCTTTGGGCCGTAACTTCCCACCATGTAGGACACCTTGTCCACTGCAGGAAGATACAAAAGTGTCTGTTGACTGTAGGCCCAAATTTCATAAAAAATACCTCAGCTTCACTCATACTTTCTTGTTAAAGTATGAGAAAGTATTTACTTGAAAAAATAGGACACAGACAAATATAAACTCATGAGCAGGACATATTTTCAGGTATAGATGGGGACATATAAGTTTGTCAAACACACAATATGATTGTGTACAATATTGATGTTCATTCTTCTCCTTCTCAGTGTTGAAGTCATTTTCTATTTGGTCTTATTTCATGTTTATGAATTTACCTTTTACTCCTTTTCTGGAGGTCACATGATGGTACCTCAAACCAGCAACAATTTCTCGGTTCACCTGTAGACAAACAGACAGTTTCATTAAATCTTTGCTGAGATCTCACGCATTACAGGCAATTTAAAGTCTATCTATCTATCAAATGTTTTAAATTACTTTTTAAATATAAATACCACAATTGTCTACAAAACACAATGGTTATACAGTGATGGTGTTTGTCCAGCAGGAGTCCTCAGAGCACAGCAGAGTCAGTCACCCTCTAAGCTGTGTGTTCATTCTCAGCACATCTAACTTCAACCATCGGAACCAGGATTAGTGAAAATGACCACGGTTCCTCCTCTGGGCACAATGAATGTATGTACCAAATTGAAATGGAAATCCAGAGGATAGTTGTTGAGCCTGTTGATGGTGCTAAAGTCAGTCGGCTCCATCCTCTGGAAACAGTTTTAATTCCAGTTCATGTCATTCACTGTTGTCACCAGAGCCAAATCTTTGCTAATCATAAAATTAAAAGTAACAAATTTATAATTTTAGAGATGATAATCCATCGTCAAACATGAGAAACTAACTCAATGACATCAGATGACTTATTGCTTGTCGAGCTTTAACCTTTACTGGCACTCTACAATGGAACAGCACTGAAAAGGCTCATTAAATATGATAATGGTCCAGTTTGATATTGTGGTTTGATTGAACAGGACACAGAGGCTTACTCAGCATGGTCTCTCTTTGTTTATACACATCCTTCAATGTTTTAATGCACATGCTTTATTTAGCTCTGTGACCTCAACCATCCATCATACCTTAAAGTGAATCTTTAGTCTGTATCTTGCTCCCTCCTGCACCGAGAAGTTCTTCTCCTTCAGAGAGTTCAGGTCTCCTGCGAATACACAATAACAAAACAACAGTGAAGCATTACATGTGGATAACATGGCCCTCATCATCTTTAACATTACCACTGCAGGCATGTGCTGGAAAATGACTCATTATATGACAAATATATTGTCATAAGGTAGGAGCACCAATAAAACCAGAGATCGCTTCTGGAGGAATTGATGAATGTTCGTCTTCAAATATTGGAAAGGTTAGTTTCTATTTTTATTTGACATTTTCAGCAGCTTGTTGTCATTTTTCTTCTTTTTACTTCTTCCTTCCCATTTTCTAATCTTGAGTCTGAGTGAAAGTTTGTTTCATATGTAGTGAAACTCCCCAGGTGTCCCTGACATGTTGCATTCACAATAACATGAGATCATATATACCTTTGACAGCTGAAATCTATTCAGTTCATCTCTGAGAACAAATGACAACTTTTTCAAAATTTTACGATATTATGTTTAAGAGGCCAAAAAAAATATCTCTTGTTAGGCCACCGTAACTTTGACCTTTGACCACCCAAATGTAATCAGTTACACCTTGATTCCAAGTGAATGTTCTCACCAAATTTGAAAGAATTTCCTTGAGGTGGTCCTAAGAAATCATGTTCACAAGGTAAGAAATATATAGTTAGTGAGGTCACAGTGACAATGATCTGTGACCTTTGACCTCTAAATTCATATCAGTTGATCCCTGAGTCCAAGTGAACGTTTGTTCCAAATTAGAAGAAAATTCCCTGTAAGCATTCTTGAGACACTGGGGATGGATGGATATTCCGTAAAAATACATAATATACCACCAAAAGTCAGCTCAGTTAAATTAAATGCAGTAGCAAGTGTACTGCAAAACAAGAAATATCCATCAACCTGGGGATTTGAAGCATTTCCCTCTCTGCTCTATAAGATGAACAGTCACTTGAGGTCTGATGCTTTCTGTGCAGCTCTGTCATAATACTGGTGATTTAGTGTTACTGCTGAAACCCAAACACCGTCTCTGCACAGCAACACTGCTGCTGCCGCGCTGTGGGGTTGAATGGGTTCATACTGAGGGGAAGAAGCATCCCGAGCCATTGTTAAAAAACCACACACAGCAATCAGAAATGCATCCAGCACCTAATCACTTTATATCTCAATTTAAACTAGACCATCCGTCCTGAGTGCTTCCTAATGGACATGGAGAGAGAGGACGGACGAGATGAGGGCGAGATAGAGGGGTGAAAACATACAGGCAGCAGTGGAGGGAGCGAGGAAGGAGACAGGAAGAGAAAGGAAGTGACCTACAGATAAGATTAACACACATGCACACTGAGTGCAGACAGCGCAGAACTCAGTTTGGTGTCACAGGTTTGATTCCCACTGGTGTAAACCATATTAAAAAGGAACATATACTGTACATGAATTTTTAAAATGTCATATTCAGACATTTTAAAGCCTCAAACAAAGCGTATAGGCTCCATCACTTCTATTGTGTACAACTCTCCTAACGCTGCTCAGTTGAAGTTTCCCTCTCACTGAAAATAAAATATATTTCCCTCGTGGTTTGACGTATATGTCACAGACTTAATAAAGCTGCTCCTCAACAGTTGACTTTTGGAAATTTATTTTTACTGCTCTGTATCTCTGTCGTATTTCTGTCAATCCATCCGCCTCCTCACCTCTCCCCCCTCTGATTACTCTCCTGCCCTCCTCCTCTTCTCTCTCTCTCTCTCTCAAGAGAGAGAGGAAGAGATATGCCGGCCTCCTCCTGGGAGCGTCTGACTGAGAAAAATAGGTCAGTGTGGAGAGCTGTCTACCTGTTTTCTTCTTCTACACACACACACACACACACACACACACACACACACACACACACACACACACACACACACACACACACACACACACACACGCACACACACACACGCACACATATCGATTTCCTAACTTACTCTATCCTCAACCGTAGTTACTACACTAACTAACCATAACCTACAATAAAGGTAAAACTCAACTTAATACATGTCTACACCTGAAAATGTATCATTTACATTACGGGGACTTGGTTTTTGTCACCACAAGGAAGACAAGTCCCCATTATGTGAGTGTGTAAACAGGTTTCAGGTCCCCTTAAACCCACAACCCGTTCTTCTGAATGAAGATCCATACTTTCCATTCCTCTTTTTATGACACAAATTACACGAAAGACGCTTACAGAGGCTGTGTGTTACTGACATGATCCTTGACACAACACAGAATGGGGATAGGCAGATAAGTGACTGGCACGGAGAGGCTGCTCGTTGTGAGTGAGTAAATGTGAAGCACTACATGCAGCATGCTCAGCAAAACAACCCAGGCTGCATGAAAGTTTAACAAAGCCGGCGTGGTTGCATTTAGGGCAGCGGAGCACCGAGAAGTCACAGGCAAGGATATTGCTTTGTGAAGATTGGTCAGGCAGCAGGCCACAAAATACACAATACAGTTTATAATGCACCGTATATCATAATGCAGGTCTGGCTGTGCTTAACGTTATAGTGTAGACATATTTTTGTGTAGTGCGTCATTAACTGAGGCATATATGAGTTTAGATATAAGGGTAATTTTAAAGGTAAAACAGGACGGAGGTGGTAGTGAAGTCCTCCGCTATAATAAAAGTTTGATTTCCCCGCATATAAATCACAGTTTACAGCACATGTTGTGTAGTTACAATCCTGTTGAAACTTGATGTGTAACGTGTCCTTTAACCCAAACTAGGTCACAGCTCTCGCACGGCTGACCGACCACATTGAATTTCTATCTCTGGTCCTTCTTATTGCTGTATCCACTGAGACACTGAAATACATCACAAGCTGTTTTTTCTGCTGCCAGCTCAGTCTGATGAAAATCGTTTTTCATATTTCATTGCATAAACATTCGGGCCATTGATCTAAACACAAGCTGCGGCGAGAGCTGGAATGACTGTCGGCTCTTGTGGAAGATTAATCTGAAAGCAAGGCAGCGGGCCTGCATTCACATGGAGATAAAGAAGGTAGGGATGTAGTGAATGATATCTAAGGCAGAAAGTAGTGATGGATTAAGACGAGGAAAGCAAGAATCCTGTAAACAGACTGAATGAATCCTATTATTTCAAAGATATTTGGGTTTGGTCTCTTTCTGTATAAGTCAGGGGACAATTTGTAGTGAATCTTCCCCCCTGAAGGATCATTATCCTGTTCGGGTATAAGTTTCACTGTCTGAGCCTCGAACAATCTCCTGCTGCCTTCTTCAAATGTGACAGTTCGAGAAAATGTTCCGGACCCAATTTTCTAGACATTTCCCAGAGTTCATGTCCAGCTGTCCTGAGAGCCCGAGGTCTGACGTGCTGCAGACAGATCACATCAGATTCAGGACTGAGAAAGTTAAGGTCGAGACTCTGACCCAAATAACAACTCAGAGGTGAAAGCTGATAGGACAACGAGCATCTCCCTTCTCTTCTTCACTCAAACTCAAAGAGTGTAGAGCAGCTACAGTGCAGCTTCTCTCTGTCCACACACACACACACACACACACACACACACACACACATGCACAGCAGTGAATGCCCGTCATCAATTAGGGCACCGTGCTGCACTGGTAACAGCCTATAGTGTATAATGAGATCGCTAATGCATTCAGCCACGGACAGAAAGTCCATTTCACATGGAGCCTGGTGCCGGCTCGGCTATCTGTGTGTAACGTGATACACCAGCAGAAAAGATTATTACACCGCTGCTTACGCTGTAGATTTATGATGGGAGACGCTTTTCTCTTGCAGCACGAGCCTATTTCTCATTTTCTCTCTAATTCCACAGCGTGAGCGGCATAATTCAAGTCAATTATTATTCGACCTGCGTGTTCCCCCTTGTGTCTGCGTGGGTTTTTTCCTGCTTCCTCCCACAGTCCATAGACACGCAGACTAGATTAATTGGAGACTCTAAATTGACCATAAGTGTGAACATGAGCGTGAATGGAGTTTATGTCCCTTTCCCTGTGAACGCCATATCTCGAGAATTCCACAGGGGAATTTCTTCAAATTTGGTACAAATATTAACTTGGAGTCAATGATCAACTGATTAGATTGGAGGTCAAAGGTCAGATGTTTTCACAGATATTTCCATCTGCCTCTCACTTCCTCTATAACTAGCATCGAACCTGTGAGGTACTTTTCACATCTCCCTGTGTTCGAGATGGAGAAAAAGATAAAGTACAAAGTTAGTTTTGCCCAGCAACTAGGTGGCCTTTCTTTATAGTGTTTGCATTCTGTGATTGGTAGATGATATATTTTGTGTGTGATAGGCAGGGAAATCAAAAGCAACTTCTGAATGCAGTGTAGTCAGGAACACACACACAGACACACACAGACTGATCTTTTCCTCAACCTCAACGTGTGCAGCCCAGTGATTACATTGCACTGCGGATGCACACACACACACACACAACCCCACAGACACCTCACTCTCCTTCCCTGCCTGTCGCCTTCGCCTGCACCCGGGGGAAAATGTCAATACTGCCCACTAAGCAAACATTTAGCTGTGTCTCCTCTCTCAAGCATGGACACACCCACTGCAGTCTTTCTGCACGCCAGCTGCAGCACAGTGGGGTGGGATGCCTTGCTCCAGAGCATATCAGTAACATGAGAGGGCCAGACCAGCATCACACCACATCTGCAAGTGCCCAGGGTTTAGGTGGAGATGTGTAGCAAGACAGAGAAGCAACAGAATAAACAAGAGACCAACAATCAATGAGTACTCAGGGGTTTAACTACTTAAATACATTAATAGTACTAGCTTTATCATCACATGAATAATGGGTATTCATGATTTGGACCATAACCATCATCGTTCATTGGAATCTCTCTTTTTAACCTGTGAGGTTTTATGATTCCTGCCTGCGACAGTGGCTGTGGGGGAATGTGCTGCGTACCTGTCAGGTCCATGGTGATGGGTCCAGGAGCCTGGTCACATAACAGGGTCATCCTGGTCACACAGACATTCGGCCCAGAGACGTCTGGAGAGAGAGACAAACAAATATGGTTATTACAGATTTCAGATTCACGTGTTTCTTACTGTGTTGCTCACACACACAAACCTCCTGCCAGTGGTCCCATCCCCAGCAGGGTCTGCTTGTACTTGACCAGACTCTCATCGTCCTTGTCCAGGTCCTGGATCTCCTGCAGGGTCTTCTGAGCCGGAGGATTATAGTTGAGGTTTCTCTCGTCCACTTCCTCCTCGATGGCTAAATCCTTCTTGTCTGCCACCAGACCTTCCAGAGAGGTGGAGGAAGAAAAGAGCGTCAACATGTCTCTGTTTTTACAGGGGGGGGTTCCAGACCATTGTTTTTTTATTTGTCCCACACTCTATTCAAGGTGATCTCAATTCCCATTCACTAACATGGAGGAGACAAGGTTTATGACCTATACTGCATCCATACAACAGGTGGTGATGGAGACTCTAGGGCTGTGTTTTTGGAGGAGCAGTCATGTCCTCCATCTTTATATAAAGTCTATGGGAAGTTCTCTCTGTTGGGAACCAGTGATCATTAACCGTCAGCCACAGTGAGAGGAAAGTCATCCCACTGCATGTAAAGTGACGAAAGCTGACCTCTGTCTCCCAGTAAGATGTGACATGTTCAGCAAAGAACATCAGAAGTAAATATTTAGCTTCAGTCATCCGGGGTTCTGATTTCATCATGGACTTTGATTCAATATTGAGATTTATAGACATCCCATCATGTCTCCTGCAAGATGATCAAAATTGCATCATAGCATAAAACCTCATCTGCACCTCCAGGGAGTGAAAACACGCAGACTCGTTAGGAAATAATAAAATCACTCTTTTCTAGGAATCGTTTTCCAGGACCTTTTCAGTGCCGATATACCTGAAGGGGCTTGTAACATATAAACTAAAGTGTCTGATTTAAAAGACTATGGTTATGACTTAATTATAACGTCCTCTCTTACATGCACACACACAAACACACACACACCTGCAGATGCACAGATGTTCTATTGTCACTACTTTTACTTCTGTCTCCTGTAACTCTTGTATTTTTCCTACCACCCATACAATTTATGATATTTCCGTTTCTTTCATTGCATTTTATTTAGTGTTTTTGGCAAAAGCCTTTGTGAAAATGATTATTGATTATTATTCATTGAAACCTTTTCTTATGAATCATACAAACCATTGCTGTCTGAACACCAATAACACATAAACAAATACAAAACTTTATATCCTAAATACATAATAAAGCTGCACTGATGTGTGATGTGCTCACTGATCAACTGACAAATCCGCAATGCATACCTCAAGACAACAGGAGACACACACACACACACACACACACACACACACACACACACACACTTTGTGCAGACGTCTATTTACCGAGCAGTAACAGCCTCATGTAATAGCCTCGGCTTCTGTTTTTATTCTTCGTAATGAGACAGCTCGGTGCCCATCAGTGAAGATGTGTGTGTGTGTGTGTGTGTGTGTGGAGGTAATTGGATGACACAGAGAGTACAAAAACACACATCCAAGCTCAAATGTATACACACAAACATGCCCACCGAAAGCATAAAGGCGTGTTCGATCCTGCAAACATCAAATATGTTAATGTGCCCCAATGCATGTCTTCACACAGACACACACAGACAAACACACACACTACCCATGCACTCTAGTTGGTGTGTGTGTGTGTGTTTGTCACGGCACCCCACCCAGACTTCCTTCGCCTGTCACCATGGCAACCCTTTCAACTCCCCTTGCAGTGACATCACCTTCGATGTGAATCGGTTTTATATGACTGGAAATACACGGCGGAGCATTTACCTTCACTCGCAGCAAGAGAGAGCGCTGGAACACCAGTTTTAATACATTCACACACGCACACACACACACACAGACACACACACATGAACAAATCTGTATTCAACAGGAAGTTTCCCTTCTTACTGGTTATAATCCCTTAGTTCTAGTTTTATAATATGCTGTATCTTTTTACTGCAGGAACATTTTCTCATTTCCTAGATAAGGCCCTAACTCAACATAGTGTAATAAAGTTGGATTATCCCCGAGTGTGTGTTCCCTCCCTTCAATAAACCTCTGATTGGACAAAAAATTGTCGAGACACTCAACAACTTCTTCGATGTAATTGACTCTAGTTCCATTTTCAGTCTTTCCCTTCCACCCGATCACAACACTGAGACATAATACTGCAGTAATGATTTTTTTTAAAGTCATCAATGCAGACACTCAATATGGAGGAGTCCCACAAGGTTTGATTGTTGGGTCTCTGGTAGTCAACATGTAGGCTCCAGAGCTACAAGATAAAGACTTTGTGTTTCAATCAGCATTTTACCATCTTCAACGTTTTAAACTGACTCCCTCGTGCATTTCTTCATCTCCATAAGCAATGCCACACACCTCATATCTTTCCTTTAAGTAATTAAGTAAGAAAGCAAACTACAACTGGCCAAACGTACTTTAATCTAGATATTATATTACTGACGACAACTTTTCAAAACCATATCCAAGCAAAGTAGCCTAATCTGTGATTTGAACGATTACCAAAGGTATCGTTTATCTCTTTCCTTCCTACACACACACACAAACAGTAAACACTACAGTATGTAAGGAATGAATAGTATGTGTCTTCATAAATGATTCAACCTTGTGCATTTACATTTATCAAACTCTGTAGTACACCCCCACAGCAGTGTGCATGTGCCCCCCCCCACCACCACACACACACTCACACTCACACAATGTAAACGTGTTCTGAGCTGCTATTAAAACCGGATTCCTCTCTCCCATCTGAGAGCGGATCTCTGATCTCCAGTCTGCAAACCGCATCAATTAACATTTATTTGATAAGGCCGGGTTCGTTCCACAGAGAGACGCTATCTTGTACAACAGTAGTATTTGAATATGGATTTTTCTGTTAAAGTTGTAGTGGCAAGCGCTGCAGAAATTTCTCCTTTTGTTTTCACCGAGCTTAATTAGTGTGAACACGAGTTACAGTGACCCAGCTACAATGAATCTGCTCTGAAGATCGATTATGTTTCTGTTGATTCGAAAAAGAAGGTAAAATAAAAATCAAAGTTGCCATTTATTTGTTATTTTTATTATCATGGAAGATTTTCTGCTTTTTTTCAATTCTGGCAGAAACATGAAAAGTTGCTGAATCAAGTCTGAACATGCCGGGATACAACCGTCCATATTTTCTACCACTAAAAACAAGCTAACAGTGGCCGACAGCCAGTAGCGGACGTCCATGTTTCTACATGTGTGTGTCTGATCTTGTGTGTGAACATATGTGTGTGTGGCCACCCCCATCTGCGATGTGTATTAACTGGTGGATTTTCTTTGATGCCCATAAACCGCCTCATTACCCCGGTAGATTCTCCAACCATCTTCTGCACCATTACACTCGGGCCTGCGGTAAAATAAATCAGCACGTTGAAAACATTTATTTACCT